>NC_052571.1:8332541-8490756 GCF_016699485.2 Gallus gallus
ATAACTGTCGGCCGTTTACTAAGCATGGTAATAATGGTTTGTCTTTTGACACTTGTGTGGTCCATAGCACAGCAGGTTTGTCCGTGCTCCCAAATCCGCCAGTTCAGTCCCCGATGCCAGGGGAATGAACAGGGATTAATTGTGCTATTTTTGGGCCTTTGGGAATAAAGCAGGGGGGTGAGGATGTCCATGCCATTATCTTAATCTTCCCATTATAGCCAGCGTCTATAACTCCTGGTAAAACAAAAAGTCCCATCCATGTAACAGAAGAATGTCCTAATAAGAGGGTGCTACGCTCGTCCCCAAGGGGGCCCATTACACTTATTGGAAAAAGGGTCATGGTGCTGTCAGTCAGCATCACCGACTGGGTGGTGGACAAATCCACTCCTGCGTGGCCAGTGGTGGCTGGTCTGAGTGAGCTGGCCAGGCAGTGGCCAACCGATTTGGGACTATATTTGCTGTCATTGCGCGTGGTCTGACACTCTTCTTCCCATTTCCTGGTGGATCACAGTGTCGTGCAGCAACAGGGAGTTTAGATAGGCATTCTCTCGCCCAGTGTAGTCCCCTCCTGCACTGGGGACAGAGTCGAATTGGAATAGCACAAGCATTTTTATTTGGTTGCTTAGGCTTTTTACAGTCCCTTTGTACATGACCGGATTCCCCACAATTGTAACATTTCATTCTTTGAGCTGACCTTGCATTGCGTTGGACTGCCAGCGTGTCTGCTAGCAAGTCCATTTTATGACTTTCTGTGCCTACATCTTGACAGGCTTTAATCATGTCAGTAATGGATGGATCTGCTTTCTTTAAGGACTGTAAAACCTTTTGACAGTCCTCATTTGTGTTTTCTGTTGCTAATTGCTTAAAGAAAGCATCCTGGGCAGCTTGATTTTCTACTTGTCTCTAGCATATTTTGTAAATGGTCAAGAAATTTAATGTAGGGCTCAGCAGCCCCCTTCTTAACTGATGTAAATGAGGCATTAGACAAATTAGTATCAGGTATCTGACGGATAGCACGCAACACCTAAGTGTTAACTTGTTCAAGGCATCGCCTATTCATCTGTGCCTGGGCCTGTGCTGTTGCCCGGACCCCCTCCCCCATGAGTTCCTCCATGCCAATATGATTTAAGTTATTCACATTACTCATAGCCTGGATGGTAGCCTGTTCTTGGTAGTCAGTCACAAACACAGTGTATTGCATGGGAGACAAGTTCATTCATAACAGAATTCTCCAGTCGTGAGGGGTCATAACATACTGTCACCAATTGCAACCAAAAGATGATATGTAAATTTAGACTGAATTCCATAATCTCTCACTGACATCCTTAGCTCCTTTACTGCCTCATAAGGCAGGGGTTCCCACTGGGGGGGCTGATTTGGACGATACATCACAGGAAAGGCTTGCAATGTATCAGCATGACCCCTGCAATATTGTTTCTTTTCTGCACTGCTCTAAAGCACCAAAGTACAGTGTAGAAGTTTTCTTTCCCGCACCCATCAAATTATCATTAGGAGGGAAAATGTTCGGTTTGTCTTCCGGATTTACTGGACCGGGATCAAAAAGTTCCTCTGTTTCTTGCCCCTGTAGAAGGCAAGAAATGGAAGCGGGTGTCCTTGCATCTAGAACCAAAAAAAGAAGAAGAAGAAGAGGTGGAGGAGGAGGTAGAGGAAGATCCAGGCAAGGGGACTTCCTCAGAACCAAGAAAGGCAAAAGCAAAAACCAAGAGGCATGAAGAGGACAGCGATGAAGAGGAGACCTCTATTACTGTTCGTCGACCTCTCAAGATGACAGAAATCCAAAGCTCAAGGTAGGAATTTGAACGACGCCCGAATGAAACTCATGTCACCTGGTTGTTTCGCTGTTGGGATAGTGGGGCCAGTAGCTTGTCTCTAAGATGGCAACGAAGCCTGCCAACTAGGAGACATTGCCAGAGACAAATCCATTGACAGGGGAATTAGTAGATGTTTGGATGGAGCTGCAACCCTCTGGGACCGAATGTTTATAGCTGTGAGGGAAAGGTATCCCTACAAAGAAATTCTGCAGCCAGCAATGAAAACGTGGGATACAATTGAGAAAGGTATCCAGTACTTGAGGGAAATAGCCCTGGTGGAAATGTTATATGACTCTCATTTTGCTCCTAATGATCCACGCCAAAACCATGATCTGGAGAGAGTGAGGACAACACCTGAAATATGGCAAAAACTTACGAGAGCAGCACCAGACAGATACGCCCCCACACTAGTAGCAACAGTCCACAGATAGGAGGAACAACAGAGAAGACCCCTTGTAGGAAATCAGAGGGAGAAATGCGACGACCATAGTAGATGATCAGCAAATCTCGTTTATTGTTTCAGCTGCGTGTACATTTATAGCGCGGATAATAGGCTCATACATATTGCTAAAGTGGAGCTCAGGATTGGCTCGCTAGTCAGTGTCAACTACGCCTATCTTTGTGCTCTGTGGTTATCTCTCAGCAAACACTCTCATACAGACTTCTCAAAACACTATTGCCGGATTTCTCCTTCGGCATCCTGTTTTGTTCCTAGTTCTCATACCTGACCTTGCACGTAACAAGGTTGCTTAACCAGCTGCACAGTGTCTGCATGGCTTTTCTCAGTCAGTCAGTCATCAGTAAATCTCTCCACAACCCCTAGTTTTTGAATTGATTCTTACACTCCAAAACTATGAGCAACATCTACCCCCAACACACGTTTTCATTTCAGCCGTTTCAGAGTTAGCAAACAGACTGGGTGAAGTACAAGAGCAGGTGTCTCTATTGATTAATCATGATGAACCCGTAATAGTATCGGAAACATTTGACGAAGATCAGGATAAGCAAAGGGGCCTAATGAAAGAACTGATCAAACTAATGAAAACCCAATTAATTAAATAAGATGGATCCCCCTCCACACCTGTATCATCAAAATCTTCAGCTATTGAAGGCAAATGCTTTCCTGCTCGAGTGAGAAACAACAACAATAGGACTGCTTCGCGTGTTGCCTTGTGGCATTACCTCCGTGACCATGGAGAAGACAAGAAGAAGTGGCATGACCAAGATACTCCTGTACTGCGAGCACGGGTGAGAGAATTACAGAACAGACCAACTGCCAGTGCAGTTGCTCCAGTTACCACAGGTAATGAAGAGAGGGGCCCTGCCCTCAATCAGGGGAGGGAGAGGGATAACAGAGTTTATTGGACTGTGTGGATCTGATGGCGTGGCACATCAGAACCACAGAAATATAAGGCATTGGTGGATACCGGTGCACAGTGCACTCTAATGCCCTTGAATCATGAAGGGACAGAATCAGTGCATATTTCTGGAGTGACTGGGGGTTCTCAAGAATTGACTGTGCTGGAGGCCAAAATAAGCCTCACTGGTAAAGACTGGCAAAAGCACCCTATTGTGACTGGCCCAGGGGCTCCATGCATACTGGGTATTGATTACCTCAGAAGGGGGCATTTCAGGGATCCTAAGGGGTATCGATGGGCCTTCGGAATAGCTGATGTAGATACGGAAAACATTAAGCAGCTATCTGTTTTGCCTGGCCTGTCAGAAGATCCATCTGTTGTGGGGTTGCTGCAAGTAAAAGAGCAGCAGGTACCAATTGCCACAAAAGCAGTGCACAGGCGGCAGTATCGAACCAACAGGGATTCCTTGCTCCCCATTCATAAGTTGATTCGTCAACTAGAGAGTCAGGGAGTGATCAGCAGAACCCATTCACCTTTTAACAGCCCCATATGGCCAGTGCGTAAAGCCAGTGGGGAATGGAGGCTGACGGTAGACTACCGTGGCCTGAATGAAGTCACATCCCCACTGAGTGCTGCTGTGCCGGACGTGCTAGAACTCCAACATGAATTGGAGTCAAAAGCAGCCATGTGGTATGCCACCACTGACATTGCTAATGCTTTCTTTTTCATTCCTCTGGCCACAGAGTGCAGGCCGCAATTTGCCTTCACCTGGAGGGGCGTTCAGTATACTTGGAACCGTTGGCCCCAGGGGTGGAAACACAGCTCAACCATTTGCCAAGGGATAATCCAAACTGTATTGGAACAGGGCAGTGCTCCTGAGCATCTGCAATACATTGATGATATTGTTGTGTGGGGCGATACAGCAGAAGATATTTTTGAGAAAGGCGAGCAAATAATCCAAATTCTTCTGCAAGCTGGTTTTGCTATTAAGCGAAGCAAAGTGAAAGGACCTGCCCAGGACATTCAGTTCCTAGGTATAAAGTGGCAAGATGGGCGCCGTCACATCCCAGCAGATGTGATCGACGAAATCACTGCCATGTCTCAGCCCATTAATAAGAAAGAGACACAGTCTTTTCTGGGTGCAGTGCGCTTTTGGAGAATGCATGTTCCAAACTATAGCCTTATGGTAAGCCCCCTGTGTCAGGTGACGTGGAAGAAGAATGATTTTACATGGCAAAGAACCTCAGGGGAGACTCGAGGCTGACCCCTGGGATTCTGGAGTCGAGCATACAGGTGGTCTGAAGAGTGCTACACTCCGGCTGAGAAGGAAATCTTATCCGTGTATGAGGGGGTTAGGGCTAATTCCGAAGTAGTCAGTACTGAGACGCAGCTCCTCCTGGCACCTTGACTGCCAGTGCTGAACTGGATGTTTAAAGGAAAGGTTCCCTCCACCCATCACACTACTGATGCCACTTGGAGCAAGTGGATTGCACTGATTACACAACGAGCTCGAATGGGGAACCTCAGTCGTCCAGGAATCTTAGAGGTGATCATGGACTGGCCTGAAGGTATAAAGTTTGGAGCATCACCAGGAGAAGAGGTATCACGTGCCAAAGAGGCCCCACCATACAATGAACTACCAGAAAATGAAAAGAAATATGCCCTGTTCACAGATGGATCGTGTGCTATTGTTGGGAAGTATCGCAGATGGAAAGCTGCTGTGTGGAGCCCCGTGCGACAAGTTGCAGAGGCCACTGAAGGAAAAGGAGAATCAAGTAAGTTTGCAGAGGTAAAGGCTGTCCAACTAGACTTAAATGTCGCTGAACGTGAGGGGTGACCAATGCTTTATCTTTATACTGATTCATGGATGGTGGCGAATGCCTTATGGGGGTGGTTACAGCAGTGGGAGCAAAATAACTGGCAGCAAAGGGGTAAACCTACTTGGTCTGCTGAACTGTGGAAAGACATCGCTGCCCAAATAAAGAATGTGGTTGTAAAGGTGCGTCACGTAGACGCTCATGTGCCCAAGAGTCAGGCTACGGAAGGACAGAAAAATAACCATCAGGTAGATCGGGCTTCCAGAATTGAGGTGGCTCAAATAGACTTGGACTGGCAGAACAAGGGTGAATTATTTCTAGCTCGGTGGGCCCATGAGACCTCGGGCCATCAAGGAAGGGATGTAACACATAAGTGGGCTAGAGACCGAGGGGTGGACTTAACTATGGATGCTATTGCACAAGTTATTCATGACTGTGAAACATGTGCCATAATTAAACAAGCCAAGAGGATGAAACCTCTCTGGGAGGAAGGGTGATGGCAAAAGTATAAATATGGGGAGGCGTGGCAGATTGACTATATCACCTTGCCACGATCTTGCAATGGTAAGCGCTATGTGCTCACCAAGGTGGAAGCGACCACTGGGTGGCTTGAAACATATGCAGTACCCCATGGTACCGCCCGAAACACCATATTAGGCCTGGAGAAACAAGTTCTGTGGCAACATGGCACCCCAGAAAGAACTGAATCAGATAATGGGACTCATTTCAAAAATTATAAATACTTTGGCCAAAGAACATGGCATTGAATGGATTTGTCATATTCCCTATCATGCACCAGCTTCTGGTAAAATTGAATGATACAATGGGTTGTTAAAAACTATGCTGAAAGCAATGGGTGGTGGAACATTTAAGCACTGGGAGAAGCATCTGGCAGAAGCCACCTGGTTGGTCAACACCAGGGGATCTATCAATCGTGATGGTCCTACCCAATCCAGCTCCCTACATACCGTAGAGGGAGATAAGGCCCCTGTAGTACATGTAAAGAGCATGATGGGAAAAGCAGTTTGGGTCCTTCCAGCCTCTGGAAAGGGCAAACCTCTCCGTGGAACTGTTTTTGCCCAGAGACCTGGGTCCACTTGGTGGGTGATGCAGAAAGATGGGGATGTTCAATGTGTACCACAAGGGAATTTGATGTTGGGAGAGTGCAGTCAGTAGTTCTATGTATATACATTAAGCATGATATAATGATGTAGAATAAGGGGTGGAATGTCATGGTTTTGTAACTTTGCTATTGGTATTCCACATCATAACATCATGGACAAAAGAGAAGAACTACGTATCCCAGAGGACCTCACGGTCAGAGAAAGAAGTTTCATCACGGAAGATACGTCATCTGGTTGCGCGCGGTCTTCTTCACTTTCGCTTGCTACTGGGAGAGGAGTGGGTGTGCTTTCCAAACTGGGCGCCTTCATCAAGTAAGGCTTTCGGTTTCGGAAACTCTCTCACTCTCTCTCTCTCTCTCTCTCTATCGCTCTTTTGCTCTCCCTCATTTCATTTGGTTTATTATCCTTACTCCCAATTAGATTGTATTATATCGTGTCATCTTGCATTCCAACATCGTAGTTAGTAAAATAAGTTCTCTTTCTAAGATTGTTGCCGCTGTTCCATTTTTTCTCATTAAGCCGGCGGGGGAGGGGGCCCGCGAGCCTACTGCCCCCTGTCATGGGCACAGATCTATCTAGGTTACTCTGTGACACCATCTCAGGAGGTACACACATGTCTCTTGCTCAAGCACCCAGGGATGTCATGTAGGCTGGAAAAAAGGAGGATAAAAGAGGGTCCAACAACCTAGAGGACAGGTGTCTGCTATCAGATCCCTCGCTACGAAAGGCCTGCATGCTGAAGGACTCGAGGTGTCTGCCATCAGATCCCTCACTACGGACTGCATGCTGATGGACTTCCATGGGCCTGTTATCTGAGACCTGCTGCTTACTCCCGGACTCTGTGGCTTCTTCCTGGACCCACCCGGTACCTGCACCCTCTTGTTGCCCAAGACCGGCCTCCCTGCTCTGCCCTTCGGCCTTGGACCATCGTAACATCGTGCAACAGGTCTACTGCTGAAACCTGGTGGTGACTATTCCTGCTTTACGCAATTCTTACTTCTTCCTATCTTTTCTATCGCTTGCCTTCCCTTCCCCATCACCCCAATTCGTAATAGTGTCTGTCCTCCCCTTTCTCCCGTCTCCCTGGTTAACATTTGTAATAAACTGGTCGGACCAACATTTGAACCGCTGTTTCTTAATCTCACGCCGGGTACACATATTTCAAAGAACCTTCTCTTCCTCCTATAAATTGGAGTGAGACATGCGCAAAACCATCTCTCCATAGTTCAGTTGGGCAGCACTGCCAGACCAGGCTCTCTAAGCTTCAGCTTGATTTGCCCCATGCAGTGGGCGCCATTTGCAGTGTCTGATGCACAGACTCAGATGTGGATGATCCAAATCGTTTATTTCAAGTTCTCACATCACTTATATACCTTCTCAAGTTTTCTTTTTCTGGCTTTCCCATCTGCCCCTACAACTTTCCCATCCACCTTTACATGTCAACAAAGCATTCTACAAACACTCTTCAACCGTTCATGTGGGTGCTTATCTAATCAGAGCCGTGAGCCATTCTTTCTTCTTCTGGAGGTGTCCTTGGTTCTCATGCTGTTTATCTTGCTCCACAGCTGCTGCTCTGAACAGTTTTTCTTGTATTTCCACAGTGATGTACCACAGTGATGCGCCAGAAGAGACAGTGGTTGCTCCAATAGAAAAAGTCCTGTTCAGGAAGGGAAATTTCTGATTCCTAAAGATGTGTCGTATATGGATGGGTCCACCAAGGGTAACCTGAGCAAGTGGAGAACAGTGGCATACCATCCCTCCACTGAAACAATCTGGTTTGAAGAGGGGGATGGTCAGAGTAGCCACTGGGCAGAACTGCGAGCCATGTGGATGGTTAAGAAACCCACTAACACTAACTCTAACACTAACACTAACTAAGAAACCCACTGACAGCATACTGCATATCTGTACAGATGGTTGGGCTGTGTACTGGGGACTGTGTCAGGAACCTGAAGTCCCCTTACTGAATAGTGATCCTGGAAAGGAACAAAGTCCAGTTCTTTGTCCAGTTTTGGGCCCCTCACTGTAAGAAAGACATCAAGGCCCTGGAGCGTGTCCAGAGGAGGGCAACAAAGCTGGTGAGGGGTCTGGAGCACAGGCCTTATGAGGAGCGGCTGAAGGAGCTGGGATTGTTCAGTCTGGAGAAGAGGAGGCTCAGGGGAGACCTTATTGCTCTCTATAACTACCTGAAGGAAGGTTGTAGTGAGCTGGGGGTCAGCCTCTTCTCTCGGGTGACTAGTGATAGGACTAGAGGGAATGGTTCAAGCTGCACCAGGGAAGATTCAGGCTGGACGTTAGGAAATACTACTTCTCTGAAAGGGTGGTCAGGCACTGGAATGGGCTGCCCAGAGAGTTGGTGGAATCACTGAGCCTGGTGGTGTTCAAAGAGCATTTGGATGTTGTGTTGAGGGACATGGTTTAGCGAGAACCATTGGTGAAGGGCGAATGGTTGGACTGGATGATCCTGTGGGTCTTTTCCAACCTTAGCGATTCTATGATTCTATCATTCTATTCTGACAGTTTTAAGGGAAATAATATTTGTGGCTGTAGCCGCAAATATCTTGCTTTGTAGAGAGATCTGATCTTTCTAGTTTATCTTGTTTTGCAAGAACTTGTTTTGCAAGCAGGTGTTCCACTTGGACTCTGTATCTCACATTGGCCACGTGGGTACAGCATGCAAGTGGAAAAAACCAACCTGAGGAGAATAAAAGCAGGAAGGAAGCTGCGGTGGAGGAGAGAGGAAAAGTGCACTTGGAAGCAGGGGATGCCTGGCTGATACTACCTATTGAATCCACCGCTGGTATGTTCCTTCTCCCTATCCTACTCAGTGTTTTACCATCTCTCAAGGGTTGGTAAGCAATAGTGTGCTTGCTTAATGAATTTCTGCTTGCTGGTTACTAGAGTTATCTAAGTTGAGGCCTGTGTGTGTGTGTGTGTGTGGAATAAAATCCTTCACCCTCTGTGGTGCCTTGAGTGCCTGAGTGTGCAGTTACTTGCTTCTGCTCCCAAGACATCCTGCCTCCTGGATTTCAGTGTACCCTGAAACAAGGGCTCACTCTTTGGATTGCATGGTAGACTACTCAAGAATGGACTATTCACACCCGATCAATCCGGGGCAGAGATACATGGTTAGACAAATGGAATGTGGTTAAACACTGAATCATACACGTCTCCCATTGTTTCTGGCCACCAACCTCTACAGTCACCAGGAAATGATGAAGTCGACACACTGGCCCGAGTTCAATGGATTGAGGATTCACTGTCTGAGAACATCACCCGCGGCATGCCAGACAAAAGATAGTGAGGGCAGCTGCTAAATCATGGAGGCTGCCCATAGAACTGTCTGGCATCATTCAGGCATTCCAAGACTGCAGTGCTTGCTCCAAGATGAGACCGAGACCTTTGCCAAAAACAACAGCCCATCTTGCTAGAGGACACAATCCTCTCCAGTGATGACAGGTTGATTACATTGGGCCCTTGGTCTCAGTGGGTGAGATGTGCCCTGACCTATGTTGATACCGCAAGTGGGCTAATGCAGACCTATCCAGCGCCAAGAACAAATGAAGCATATACCATCAATGCACTCACCAAGTTGATGGCTGCCTATGGGACACCTCAAGTCATCGAGAGCAACCAAGGGACTCATTTCCCCCAAAAGAGATTTCATCCTCTTGGCTTGTTTAATTGCGGTGCATGTGTCACAGTCATGAATAGCCTGTGCAATAGCATCCATAGTTATGTCCACCCCTCGGTCTCTAGCCCGTTTGTATGTCACATCTCTTCCTTGATGGCCTGAGGTCTCATGGGCCCACTGAGCTAAAAATAACTCACCTTTGTTTTGCCAGTCCAAGTCTATTTGAGCCACCTTAATTTTGGCAGCTCAATCTACCTGATGGTTATTTTGTTGTTCTTCAGTAGCCTGACTCTTGGGCACATGAGCGTCTACGTGACGCACCTTTACAATCATATTCTTGGCGGTGGTGATTCATCGTGGACCCGAGGCTGTTTTTAAGAGGCAAGATCTGTGAACAGCTGGGGGATAGGGACAGACAGCGGGCACTGCAGTTTTATGAGATTGACCTGATAATTCCTGGCAACCCTGGGCACAGACCAAGGTAAGAACAATTAATACTTAACCACAATTAATTGTGGTTAAGTATTGCTTTGGAGGTCAAGGTCTGGAACTCTTATGCTGTATATGAACACCTTGCAAAAAGGGTTGCTTGACGGTGCACCCCATTTTCTAAACTGACAATTGGGCGTGCGCGATGCTGAAGAAGGGTGGTTTCTGCAGTAGTATGACCATAGGTTGCTGAGAGAAATGGGGAATAATAGTTCCAAGGTGGCGGACGAATAGAAGGCCCACGGAGCAGTGCCTGCTACAAGTCCTTTACGAAGTATAATGAAAAATAGGAAGAGAAATTTGAGAACCAGAGATAAGGATAAACAGAAAATGATTAGGTATTGCGTTGTTGTGTGGCCTAAAGAACCAATTGTAGGGGAATCCGTTTTTTGGCAGAGATGTGGATCTAATGAAGATTGGGTATGTCAGGCTATGAACATGCACGTGAATAGTAAAACGCCTTTTTCATCAGAAGAGTGTGCATATGCTGCTTGTTGGACTCAGGGAATGCAGCAATTAATCATGGCTAGACGAAATTCTGTAGATAAGGAAGAACAGAGAAATTCCAGATGGGATCCTTTAAACAGTCTACCCTCTCTTGGACCTGTCCCTATGGTGGAACAGTGTCCTCCCCCTTACAATTCTGGTCCTGAGCCAAGTCCTGTAATTACAGGAAAAAAGCTGGAGACAGCTGACAGAGTGGAGGACACTGGCCTTGACAACCCCCCCAACAGCCCACCTGAACAGAGTTCTGTGTCTAATGCTGGACCTAAAAAGGAAAAATTTTGCTGGCTTAGGAAAGAATTGGAGCAATGCAAAAGAGATATAATTTTTCCCATCCCTAAAACTAACTTCACTAACTCCACTAACACTCCTATGTACTGTGAGAAACACACTTAAGATCAAAAATCTCAGGCAAAGATCTCTGTGAAGAGCAGCGTATTCATTATTGCAATAATGGGTGCACACCCCCTACTGACAAGGGAGAAATTGCACAACTAGTCAGTAAAATCCATCCCGTTATATACCCTGGGTCTGATGCAGATTAAGCCTCTCCTGGCACTCATTGGTTGAGCATCTCAGGCTCACAATCTTCCGACGCTATTGCTACGGTTACACTTCCATAGCTACGGTTACACTTCCATAGCTACATTATACTTCCATACAATGTCTGTTACCAACCCATTGTCTTTGGGTATGTTCTGTACTTTTTATGGCGATAGGAGGACAATATTTTCAACAATCTGCATGCTAGTTCTGTCCTGTACTGGACTCTCCCCTACCCTATATAATTACCTTACCTAGTGCCTGTGCGAATTTTACCTAGGTCGGAATGTCCCAGTCTCAACTTTACTCTGTTTAGAAACTTTATTTGTGAAAGGCAACTTATCCTATGCTACAAACAAAAATACTGGAAATTTCCACTGCAAAAACAAAATCTGCCTCTCACAGTACCCTCTCAGGGAAGCTATGTTAACAATGTTAACAGGAATAGGGTATGTGAACGCCCCACTTACTAGTGGAGAGGTGAGAAATTTTAAAAGAGAAATTAAACCTTTAATGGAAGATCCTATTGGATTAGCAGAGCAGTTTGATCAATTCTTGGGGCCAAATTTTTACTTATGAGACGAGATGATGTCCATCCCGAGTACATTGTTTAACGGGGAGGAAAGAGGAATGATTAGACGAGCTGCCATGTAGGAATGGGAGAAAATGTACCCTCCGGGTCCTGATGCTGTCCCAGCTGAAGTAATATACCCGTTCACAGACCCAGGATGGGACGGTAATAATGATGATGATAGGACATGTATGAGGGATCTCCAGGAAATAATAATCTTAGGAAGTAAGGGAGCAGTGCCTCGGTCTCAGAATTTTGCTAAAGCTTTTGCAATTCAGCAAGGTAAAGATGAAACACCAAGTGAATATTTGGAGAAACTAAGGGACAGAATGCGAAGGTACTCAGGGTTGGATCCTGATGATGAAGTTGCACAGGAAATATTGAGGGTTAACTTTGTCACTAAATCTAGGCCAGACATACAAAAGAGACTGCAGAAAACAAGGGTGGCATGAGCAGCCATTAGTGAATCTCTTCAGAGAGGCACAGAAGTTGTATGTTAGGAGGGAGGAAGAGAAGCAAAAACAAAAGACAACAGATTACACCAGATGAAGTGATAAAACAGAAAATGGAGAATTAGAAAAAGAGAGGTTCCCAAGGGAATCAGTACTCAAGGGGCAGTTTGGATAAAGAGAATAAAAACAAAAGTAAGGAAGTGAGGAGGTCGTTTCCTAGACCTCCAGAGCAGAAACTGGCAACAAGAAAATGTTTTTGCTGTGGAAAAGAGGGCCACCTTATAAGGAGATGTCCCGAGTTAGAAAAGGAAGAGTGATTAATTGCTGTTATGAATGAAGAATAGGGGTGTCAGGGGCTTCCTGAATGTTGGTCCCACAAGGAGCCCTTGATAAATTTGGAAGTGGAACCTAATAAGGAAGAAGTTGTATTTTTAGTGGATACAGGGGCAGCTAGGTCATCTTTAGCTTATAAAATACTGGGACTTAATTTAACTGGGAACACCTTAAGAATAACAGGGGTTGAGGGATCAGAAATGATAGTTCCACTTTTTGAGACCACTGAATTAAAATGGAAAAATAAAATAGTTACGGGGCAATTGTTATATGTGCTAGAAGCAGGGACCAATTTATTGGGGAAAGATTTAATAGTTAAATTAGGATTGCAGTTGAAAACTTGTGAAACAGGAATAAAAGTGTCAATGAATGTGTTAACAGTTGATGATGAAAAAGAAATAAATCCAATGGTGTGGGCAGAGAAAGGAAACTGGGGTGGACTCTCAATTACTCCATTAAAAATAACTGTCCAAGAAGAGAGTGAACCTGTGAAACAGCACCAATATCCCATACCCTTAGAAGGAAGAATGGGTTTAAAACCTGTAATACAAACATTGGTTAAGGATGGTCTTATGGAACCTTGTATGTCACCTTATAATACCCCAGTCTTGCCTATACAGAAGGCAGATGGCACACATTGGCTGGTGCAAGACCTAAGAAAAATTAATAGAATAATTCTCAAGCGACACCCCGTGGTTCCTAACCACTATACCCTAATGAGTCAGATCCCACACAAACATAAATGGTTTAGTGTAATAGACTTAAAAGATGCTTTCTGGACCTGTCCTTTGGACTCAGAGAATCAAGATCTTTTTGCTTTTGAATGGGAGGATCCAGAAACGGGACAAAAGCAGCAATATAGATGGACTGTTTTACCCCAAGGGTTCACAGAAACACCTAATCTATGTGGAAAACGCTGGAGAAAGTTGTGAAAAAGTTTCAGGCTGAAGAAGAGGTAAAGTGGTTACAGGCAAGAGAAGAGGTAAAGTTGTTACAGAATGTGGATGATTTGCTGATTTTTGGGACAGAGGAGTTCAAAGTAAAAGAGATTACAAATAAGCTCCTGAACTGCTTGAGGGAACACGGGCTAAGGGTCTCAAAAAAGAAACTGCAGTATGTGGAAAAAGAAGTCAGATACCTTGGGCATGTGATTTCTGAAGGAAAATGGAGAATAAATTCGGAAAGAATTCAGGGCATTGTGCAGATTTCTCTGCCTGGTACAAAGAGGGAGTTGCAGAAGTTTCTAGGTTTAATTGGATACTGTAGAATATAGATAGAAGCATATGCACAGAAAACAAAGAGATTGTACCTCAAACTATCAGAGGAGAAACCCAACATATTAAAATGGACAGAAGAGTGAGATCAGGAGCTCAGGTGGGTCTAGGGTTTGAACATATAGGGGATAAATTATCTTTAGAAACCAGGGAAGAAGAACAACATCTCAACATTTCATGGTCAGCTGTGCAAGCACAAAGAAAGGAACAATACAAAATGAATGGCTTTGACCGGTTTGAATGCACCGTAAAAAGATCAGACCAAGGAAGACGTCGAGCCTTCGCGAGGAAGACTTCTGACTTCATCCCCATGACCACCAGAGGGAGACCCCTACTATAGACAACGCATGTGCCAGGGGAGGGGTAGTATGTAAACGAGTTCCTGGAAGGATAATGAATATGTAGATGGGTTCCAAGAATTCTGCTGAATATGTATGGCTTTGGCTTACAAATTTGTAGCGCTTTTGCTTGCTAGTGTGCAGGTTTGGTGGAGTGATCCCCCTTGCACCCGATTGATTGCGCAATCGTCGAATAAATCATACCTGCATTATAACCTAACTCTGGGTTATAGAGTATGATTCTGCACGTCAATTTTGGCACCCCAGATGGGACACTCTCTGTCCGCCTGCAGGACCAGCTGAGGAGGGGGACGTCTTAGGCGTGCCCCAAGGTTTCTTGGAAGGACTCCCCTTCCTCTTCTGATATCTGCAGGGATAGAAAAGGACCATCTATCGGCGAACCAGGTATGTGAATGGGAATAAGGGGAACCCGTAAGTTGTGAGGAGGCATCCTACGCTGGGTATAGCCATTTGTGCTGCCCCTGAGGTAGTGGTCTCACAGGTTAGGTTACACAAAAATTCTGGGAAGAGTTCCTACAAAAGAGGGACCTGTAAGTCGTATTCGTGGAAAAAAAGAGGTCAAGTCTCCCCTAGGTGGTTGGTAACAGTGGATTTTGTTAAATGACAACGTGGATTTTTGTGGCAATAATAGCAGGAGTCATAGGTTGTATAATTTCTATTACCATCTGTTGTAAATGTTCCGTACCATGTATTTGAACTACTGATGCATTCAAAACATTCTTTCAATCATTTGAACTCAGATTGTACTTAAGCCGGCATTTGTGTGTATGTGTGAGTGAGTGAGATGTGGCATAGCCATGGAGCAAGAGCAGAGTTCCGATCCGTGGTTCTGTTCTCCCGCGAGGGAAACGGCCAGAGACAGATGAAGCGAAAGATGATTCTCTGTGTTCTCTGTCTGCTGTTTGTATGTATTTTATAGACTGGAATAAGGATGGGAGTTTGTACTCCATAGATAGGGAAGAGAGACCAGAGGAAAGGTGCACATTCCACCTGAAAAATGAATGTTGGCCCGTTTATGCTATACTTTGTTTAGTGTGTGAGGAGGTATATCGGGACTGGTGGCATCATTTGTGTCCAGAGTGCCATTGTGACTGGTGGACGGAGGATTGGGGATTAGTGTTGGGAAATCATAGAGCACTGAGAGTTACTTGTGGAAATCTTAAGGCAGTAACGAACCAATAAGAATTTTGTAAACATCATGGGAGGCTCCCAGGGGAAGGAAATTCCCAAACAAACCCCTTTGGGTTGCATACTGAAGCAAAACGAGTGATATGAAGAAAAAAAAAAAACTGATTGAGGAACAGAGATAGTAAGAAAAAAGGGAATAACAACAGCTGTTACTGTTGCGGCGATAGAGTAGAGCCATAGGACCCAGAGGTCCCCTCAGAAAGAGGTGGGGGGGGGGCCTGGAAGAGCCCATGGAGGGTTCCATCCCTGCTGGACCGAAAGCAGTGTGCAAACTGCAGGGAAATGGGACACTGATGGAGAAATCCTACCAAGCTGAATGAAGGGAACCTGGGAAGTTTACCCTAGCAAATCCATTGATTAAATTGCAGCAAGATAAAGAGGTTTATTTTCTGGTGGGTACGGGGGCCTCTTACCACCCATAGATGATTTTGCAGCAGTAGTAGGAGCTACTGCCCAACAACAAAAATCTTACCTTTTGGGATCAACTAGATACGGGCTGAGAAAATAAGTAGGAATACCTAAATTCCTACAGAACAAATGAATGCAGAGATTATATTCAATAAAACTGGAGCTAAGGGTCAAACAATATTAACTGGTTGAAAATTGTAAGTCTGTCTTTAACACACACTGGGAAAAACAATATTGTACCCCCAGAAGTTACAGAAATCTTAAATAAGGTATGCTTAGCAGTGTGGGTACCAGGGATGTCTGGTAGAGACAAAATGCAGCCCCAAGTTAAAGCAAGAGCTAGAGCGAGCCCAGTCAGGGTAAAGCAGTGCCCTCTGAGGATATGCAACTGTAGAAGAATAAAAGAAATAATAGATAACTTTTGGAGTTTGGATTACTAATTGAATGTGAATCCAAATACAGTACTCATATCTTGCTGATGAAAATTTGGATAGCAAGTGCTATAGTTCAGTACAAGATTTGAGGGCAAGTAATAGAATCATTGAATGCATGCACTCCGTGGTGGTAAATCCATACATTTTATAAACTAAGTTAGGGAATGAGTAGGTAGAGCTTACCTTCTGGATTTGAAGGATGCCTTTTCTGCCTGGTGTGGCCGAAGGAAGCCTAAGGTAATTTGCCTTTGAATAGGAAACCTCAGTATGGGGAGAAAAAGATTCAGTTAACCTGGACAGTGTTACCCAGGGTTGTGAGAACAGCCCAATGATTTTTGAGAACTGGTCAACTCGTGAGCCTGAGATTTGGGTTCCTCCTTCCCACGGTGGAACTTTACTGCAGTACGTGGATGCCATGGAATCAAAGAGGACTGTGTGCAATGGACTGTGAGTTTGCTGAATTTCTTTGTTATCAAGTACCTCAACAAAAGGCACAAATAACTCATTGGCAAGTGACATATCTGGGATAGGAGACTATAGCTGGACTGCCAGGAAAGAACTCCATACATTCTCAGGATGACAGGATGGTGCTGATTGTGGATACACAGCTATGGACTGTTGGGAACTCCTGGAGAACCAGTAAGCTACGGACAGTTGCCAGTCGTACATGAAAGATGAATCCTTAGAAGATGCAGAAGACACCTGGCTTACTGATGGAAGCAGTTTTGTGAGACAAGGAAACCAAAAGGCAGGATATGCATTAACTGCTACTGACAAGGTAATCGAAGCACAACCATTACCTGTGGGGACTTTCTCTCAGAAGGCTGAAATACCTACCTTGACAAGAGCCTGAAATATATGGACAGATGCTAATTATGTATTTGGGATGCTACATGCTCATAGTACCATCTGAAAAGAGCAAGGAATGCTCACACACAAGGAAAAACAACATAATGTAAGCCATATAGCCAGTAAGGATATAGAGCAGCTATGTGTTTATTGGTGACACACGTACACCCTGGTGCAAGGGTGAAGAAATTTAGCACACTCACAGACCACTGCACACAGTCCTCTTTGTTTCTGTGGCATCCACATGCTGCAGTAAAGTTCCACCGTGGGATGGAGGAACCCAAATCTCAGGCTCATGATTTGACCATTTCTCAAAAATCATTGGGCTGTTCTCACAACCCTGGGTAACACTGTCCAGGTTAACTGAGTCTTTTTTGTCCCATAATGGGACAATGGCAAATAACCTTAGGCTTCCTTTGGCCAAACCAG
Organism: Gallus gallus; assembly: GCF_016699485.2. Lineage (NCBI taxonomy): Eukaryota > Metazoa > Chordata > Aves > Galliformes > Phasianidae > Gallus > Gallus gallus. The sequence continues at coordinate 8,350,140 of NC_052571.1, forward strand.
GCAGAAAAGGCATCCTTCAAACCCAGAAGGTAAACTCCACCTACTCATTCCCTAACTTAGTTTATAAAATGTATGGATTTACCACCACGGAGTGCATGCATTTAACGATTGTAGTACTTGCCCTCAGATCTTGTACCAAACTATAGCACTTGCTATCCAATTTTTCATCGGCAAGATTGGAGTATTGTATTTGGATTCACATTCAATTAGTAATCCAAACTCCAAAATTATCTATTATTTCTTTTATCCTTCTACAGTTGCATATCCTCAGAGGGCACTGTTTTACCCTGACTGGGCTCGCTCTAGCTCTTGCTTTTAACTTGGGGCTGCATTTTGTCTCTACCAGGCATCCCTGGTACCCACACTGCTAAGCATACCTTATTTAAGATTTCTGTAACTTCTGGGGGTACAATATTGTTTTTCCCAGTGTGTGTTAAAGACAGACTTACAATTTTCAACCAGTTAATATTGTTTGACCCTCAGCTCCAGTTTTATTGAATTTAATCTCTGCATCCATTTGTTCTAATAAGTCTTGCCAGAGTAACGGTTTTGGACAACGTGGCATGTACAAGAATTTATGTATTCCTGCTTATTTTCTCAGCCCGTATTTAATTGATCCCAAACGGTAAGATTTTTGTTGTTGGGCAGTAGCTCCTACTACTGTTGCAAAATCATCTATGGGTGGTAAGAGGCCCCCGTACCCACCAGAAAATAAACCTCTTTATCCTGCTCTCCTAGCTGCAATTTAACCAGTGGATTTGCTAGGAATAACTTCCCAGGTTCCCATCTTTCAGCTTTTTGCAATAAGAGACGGTTGGATTTCTCCACCAATGTCTCATTTCCCTGCAGTTACCCTCAGTTACACTTCCACATACCCGCAATCATGCGTCTGTTTACCATTAACAATTACACTTAAACCATCAAAACCATTTGTCCCATTCCCTTCAGAACCTTCAAATCAAAAAGTACAGTTCTTCAGTTTCCATAAACACCCAGTACTTAGTCTCGTGATTAGAGCACTCAGTTATAAAAACTGTTCATGTTACTTCATTTACCTTCCCTGCTTAAGAATAACAGTAACTGTAAGAAGGCATTATAGTTTAGGGTCACATTCCGATGCCACTCCTCATCATCTTCTATTTTATATACTAATCACCATTGATTGCAATACTTGATTAAAGCTTTCTTACTCAGGGTGCCTCCAGGTTCCCCTGCAATATCCCACCAATGTGCCAATGGGCATCCCAAAGGGGTTTGTTTGGGAATTTCCTTCCCCTGGGAGCCTCCCATGATGTTTACAAAATTCTTATTGATTCCTAATTTTCTCAAAGTTTCCACAAACAGCCCTTAACACTGTATAGTGATATTGTTCAGTTATAAACACTTGGAAACAGATCTCACAGAAGCCTGTCCACCTTCCTTTACACACTTCCCCGCAATCGGAACACAGTACTACATAAGCAGGCTGACACGCCTTCCCTGAAAGGAATGCATCTCACTCACACCACACTCACTCTGACATTTAGAACAAAAACCATGGTTTATACATAATACACAGTGCTGACGATGTCCTTTAGCTGGAATCTTAATAACACTAGTACATTAGTCGATCAGTTGCAAGCTTTAAGATTTTTCCGAAAGTCAGCTTGACCTGAAATGATTAGATACACGGTACCGAACACTCAGCAGATGGTGATAACAATAATACGACCTGTAACTCCCACTACTATCTCCAGGAGAATCCACGCTATCATTTGACAAAATCCCCGCTGTTACCAATCACCTACGGGAGAACTGTTGCTCTTTCCTCGCGTACGACTTACAGGTCCCCTTTGTAGGAACTCCCCAAGGAGTCTTCCTTCCCCAGCTGGCAACCTAACCCGTGAGCTTACGTACCTTGGGGGGGGCGCAGGCACACTCCTTCATACCCTGCGTAGGACGTCTCCTCACGCCTTATGGGTTCCCCCTTTTCTATACACATACCTGGTCCGCCTATGGATGGTCCTTGTCTGTCCCCACAGTGATTGGGTGAGGAAGGGAGTCCTTCCAAGAAATCTTGGGGCACGCCAAAGGTGTCCCCTCTCTCAGCCGGTCCTGCAGAGGAACAGAGCAGGTCTCATCTGGGGTGCCAAATTGACGTGCGTAAATCAGACCCTATAGCCAGTAAGGGTATAGAGCAGGTATGTGTTTATTGGTGACGCGCGCACACCCTGGTGCAAGGGGGATCGTTCCACCTAACTTGCACACCGTCAGGAGAAATCGTGCTATAGATATAGGTTTCAGCTTGCCCTGTAGACATCTAATCATCTCCCTGCCAAATGTTTTTGAGCTGCTCTCCAGTCCTTATCTTTATGGCCTTCATCCTCCTTGTTATTCCAGACCTAGTGTCTGTGAAAGTGCTTGGAATCCTTTGTTTTCTAACACTCTCTACCTAAACTATCTCTATTTGCCTCTTATTTTTACTTTTTGAAGCTAATTTTCTCTTTTCTTGCTGTGAGGCCCTTCTCTCTATAACTGCAGGGTCTTGTTCTCACTCTTCATTATTAACTACAAAGGAAGGGGAAGTGAGTATGATTATCAGTCAGAGTTGTTGTGCATATATAGATGACACTCAAAGATTAAAGACTGATCTGCAAGCCATATTGGAACGTACCAAGTTGCTTCACCATGTTTCATTAGTTGATACCTCTTTCAGTGTTACAGAATTATGGAAAAAGCTCACTAATTGGATACCTAATTTTGTATGGTTAAAGCACCTCTTTATGGCTTGCATTACAATAATTCCTTTGCTTATCTTAGTATGTATTTCTCTGCAATGCATGCTATGGCTGTGTAATGGTTCAGAGAATAGCTATGAGGACTGGAATAAACACAGGCTAAGACAGAAGATGGAAAATGGGACTTATTTTAGGAATTCTCTTTCTTGAAATGGGATTATTTAGCAAAAGGTTTTGCTAGATTTAAGAAACGGGGGGACTGAGATCAGGAGCTCAGGTGAATCTCGGGTTTGAACATACAGGTGTTAAATAAGCTAGTTTTAGAAACTAGGGAAGGAGAACGACATCTCAGCATTTCATGGTCAGCTGTGCAAGCACAAAGAAAGGAATAATACAAAATGAATTGGGATGACCAGTTTGAATGCACCATAAAAAGGTCAGACCAAGGAAGACGTCGAGCCTTCGCGAGGAAGACTTCTGACCTCATCCCCATGACCACCAGAAGGAGACCCCTACTACGGACAGCGCATGTGCTGGGGGAGGGGTAGTATGTAAACGAATTCCTGGATGGATAATGAATATGTAGATGGGTTCCAAGAATTCTGCTGAATATGTATGGCTTTGGCTTACAAATTTGTAGTGCTTTTGCTTGCTGGTGTGCAGGTTTGGTGGAGTGATCCCCCTTGTCCCCTGACTGATTGCGCAATCGTCGAATAAATCATACCTGCTTTATAACCTAACTCTGGGTTATAGAGTTTGATTCCGCACATCGAGAGGAAAAAGGATTAGTAGAAGGACTGAAAAGGGGCTTAATCACAGCATCAGTGTTAGAACTGCATGCCGTAAAGAAACCATTTCACCTTGAAAAAGGCGGGACTTGATTCGAGTTGATTCCGCTTAATGAAAGAGGGTTTGATTTTGCGATTCTGCCTGGATGGTTTAGATTCTGCTTACTGTGATAGAATAGAAAGGGGGTCTGGGTTCTGCTTAGTGCTTACATTCCACAGGAGCATTCTTTTGTGGTAAGAAAAACATAGGTACCAAACTCCTTGTCGGCAAGATAAGGAGAACCAGAAGAGAGAGATAGGAGAAGAATAGGCCCCAGTGTCCTTGTCAGCAAGATAATGAGGAAAGGATGAACCTAGTCAGCAAGGATTAGGATAATGAGGAGGAAAGTAGGCTAAAGTTCAAGAAGACATAATGAGGAAGAGTGTTTACTTCATTCCAAGGGACCACCAGATGGGGATGCGACCACCCAGAGGAGAATACAACGCATGCGTCGGAGGGGAGGGACTTGATTAATGAATATGTAGTGGGGTTCGACGTAACCTGTTGAATATGTATGAACTTGACTGTCGAATATTTAACATTTCTGTGGACCACTATGCAAGTTAGGAGGAACTATCCCACTTGCATCCAGCTCTGCACAGCGTTGATTAAAACATACCTGATTTTATAACTACTTTGTGGTTATAGAGTTTGATTCTGTAAGTCAACCTTTTTGTAACTGTCAGTGAAGGAGCTGCTTTAGGTGTTCTAACACAAGAATGGGGAGACAAAAGAAAGCCAATTACATACTTGTACAAGCTATTAGACCCTGTATCTCGAGATTGGCCCAAATGTGTTCAGGCGGTAGCTGCAACAGCCTTATTTGTAGAAGAATGCAGGAAACTGACCTTTGGAGGGCAATTGATTGTTGCCACTCCTCATCAAGTAAAAACAATTCTCACTCAGAAAGCTGGGAGATGGCTGATGTATTCTAGAATACTTAAATATGAAACAATATTGATTGAAAAAATGGGTGCCTCCAGGTTCCCCTGCAATATCCCACCAATATACCAATGCACATCCCAAAGGGGTTTGTTTGGGAATTTCCTTCCCCTGGGAGCCTCCCATGATGTTTACAAAATTCTTATTGGTTCGTTACTGCCTTAAGATTTCCACAAGTAACTCTCAGTGCTCTATGATTTCCCAACACTAATCCCCAATCCTCCGTCCACCAGTCACAATGGCACTCTGGACACAAATGATGCCACCAGTCCCGATATACCTCCTCACACACTAAACAAAGTATAGCATAAACGGGCCAACATTCATTTTTCAGGTGGAATGTGCACCTTTCCTCTGGTCTCTCTTCCCTATCTATGGAGTACAAACTCCCATCCTTATTCCAGTCTATAAAATACATACAAACAGCAGACAGAGAACACAGAGAATCATCTTTCGCTTCATCTGTCTCTGGCCGTTTCCCTCGCGGGAGAACAGAACCACGGATCGGAACTCTGCTCTTGCTCCATGGCTATGCCACATCTCACTCACTCACACATACACACAAATGCCGGCTTAAGTACAATCTGAGTTCAAATGATTGAAAGAATGTTTTGAATGCATCAGTAGTTCAAATACATGGTACGGAACATTTACAACAGATGGTAATAGAAATTATACAACCTATGACTCCTGCTATTATTGCCACAAAAATCCACGTTGTCATTTAACAAAATCCACTGTTACCAACCACCTAGGGGAGACTTGACCTCTTTTTTTCCACGAATACGACTTACAGGTCCCTCTTTTGTAGGAACTCTTCCCAGAATTTTTGTGTAACCTAACCTGTGAGACCACTACCTCAGGGGCAGCACAAATGGCTATACCCAGCGTAGGATGCCTCCTCACAACTTACGGGTTCCCCTTATTCCCATTCACATACCTGGTTCGCCGATAGATGGTCCTTTTCTATCCCTGCAGATATCAGAAGAGGAAGGGGAGTCCTTCCAAGAAACCTTGGGGCACGCCTAAGACGTCCCCCTCCTCAGCTGGTCCTGCAGGCGGACAGAGAGTGTCCCATCTGGGGTGCCAAAATTGACGTGCAGAATCATACTCTATAACCCAGAGTTAGGTTATAATGCAGGTATGATTTATTCGACGATTGCGCAATCAATCGGGTGCAAGGGGGATCACTCCACCAAACCTGCACACTAGCAAGCAAAAGCGCTACAAATTTGTAAGCCAAAGCCATACATATTCAGCAGAATTCTTGGAACCCATCTACATATTCATTATCCTTCCAGGAACTCGTTTACATACTACCCCTCCCCTGGCACATGCGTTGTCTATAGTAGGGGTCTCCCTCTGGTGGTCATGGGGATGAAGTCAGAAGTCTTCCTCGCGAAGGCTCGACGTCTTCCTTGGTCTGATCTTTTTACGGTGCATTCAAACCGGTCAAAGCCATTCATTTTGTATTGTTCCTTTCTTTGTGCTTGCACAGCTGACCATGAAATGTTGAGATGTTGTTCTTCTTCCCTGGTTTCTAAAGATAATTTATCCCCTATATGTTCAAACCCTAGACCCACCTGAGCTCCTGATCTCACTCTTCTGTCCATTTTAATATGTTGGGTTTCTCCTCTGATAGTTTGAGGTACAATCTCTTTGTTTTCTGTGCATATGCTTCTATCTATATTCTACAGTATCCAATTAAACCTAGAAACTTCTGCAACTCCCTCTTTGTACCAGGCAGAGAAATCTGCACAATGCCCTGAATTCTTTCCGAATTTATTCTCCATTTTCCTTCAGAAATCACATGCCCAAGGTATCTGACTTCTTTTTCCACATACTGCAGTTTCTTTTTTGAGACCCTTAGCCCGTGTTCCCTCAAGCAGTTCAGGAGCTTATTTGTAATCTCTTTTACTTTGAACTCCTCTGTCCCAAAAATCAGCAAATCATCCACATTCTGTAACAACTTTACCTCTTCTCTTGCCTGTAACCACTTTACCTCTTCTTCAGCCTGAAACTTTTTCACAACTTTCTCCAGCGTTTTCCACATAGATTAGGTGTTTCTGTGAACCCTTGGGGTAAAACAGTCCATCTATATTGCTGCTTTTGTCCCGTTTCTGGATCCTCCCATTCAAAAGCAAAAAGATCTTGATTCTCTGAGTCCAAAGGACAGGTCCAGAAAGCATCTTTTAAGTCTATTACACTAAACCATTTATGTTTGTGTGGGATCTGACTCATTAGGGTATAGTGGTTAGGAACCACGGGGTGTCGCTTGAGAATTATTCTATTAATTTTTCTTAGGTCTTGCACCAGCCAATGTGTGCCATCTGCCTTCTGTATAGGCAAGACTGGGGTATTATAAGGTGACATACAAGGTTCCATAAGACCATCCTTAACCAATGTTTGTATTACAGGTTTTAAACCCATTCTTCCTTCTAAGGGTATGGGATATTGGTGCTGTTTCACAGGTTCACTCTCTTCTTGGACAGTTATTTTTAATGGAGTAATTGAGAGTCCACCCCAGTTTCCTTTCTCTGCCCACACCATTGGATTTATTTCTTTTTCATCATCAACTGTTAACACATTCATTGACACTTTTATTCCTGTTTCACAAGTTTTCAACTGCAATCCTAATTTAACTATTAAATCTTTCCCCAATAAATTGGTCCCTGCTTCTAGCACATATAACAATTGCCCCGTAACTATTTTATTTTTCCATTTTAATTCAGTGGTCTCAAAAAGTGGAACTATCATTTCTGATCCCTCAACCCCTGTTATTCTTAAGGTGTTCCCAGTTAAATTAAGTCCCAGTATTTTATAAGCTAAAGATGACCTAGCTGCCCCTGTATCCACTAAAAATACAACTTCTTCCTTATTAGGTTCCACTTCCAAATTTATCAAGGGCTCCTTGTGGGACCAACATTCAGGAAGCCCCTGACACCCCTATTCTTCATTCATAACAGCAATTAATCACTCTTCCTTTTCTAACTCGGGACATCTCCTTATAAGGTGGCCCTCTTTTCCACAGCAAAAACATTTTCTTGTTGCCAGTTTCTGCTCTGGAGGTCTAGGAAACGACCTCCTCACTTCCTTACTTTTGTTTTTATTCTCTTTATCCAAACTGCCCCTTGAGTACTGATTCCCTTGGGAACCTCTCTTTTTCTAATTCTCCATTTTCTGTTTTATCACTTCATCTGGTGTAATCTGTTGTCTTTTGTTTTTGCTTCTCTTCCTCCCTCCTAACATACAACTTCTGTGCCTCTCTGAAGAGATTCACTAATGGCTGCTCATGCCACCCTTGTTTTCTGCAGTCTCTTTTGTATGTCTGGCCTAGATTTAGTGACAAAGTTAACCCTCAATATTTCCTGTGCAACTTCATCATCAGGATCCAACCCTGAGTACCTTCGCATTCTGTCCCTTAGTTTCTCCAAATATTCACTTGGTGTTTCATCTTTACCTTGCTGAATTGCAAAAGCTTTAGCAAAATTCTGAGACCGAGGCACTGCTCCCTTACTTCCTAAGATTATTATTTCCTGGAGATCCCTCATACATGTCCTATCATCATCATTATTACCGTCCCATCCTGGGTCTGTGAACGGGTATATTACTTCAGCTGGGACAGCATCAGGACCCGGAGGGTACATTTTCTCCCATTCCTACATGGCAGCTCGTCTAATCATTCCTCTTTCCTCCCCGTTAAACAATGTACTCGGGATGGACATCATCTCGTCTCATAAGTAAAAATTTGGCCCCAAGAATTGATCAAACTGCTCTGCTAATCCAATAGGATCTTCCATTAAAGGTTTAATTTCTCTTTTAAAATTTCTCACCTCTCCACTAGTAAGTGGGGCGTTCACATACCCTATTCCTGTTAACATTGTTAACATAGCTTCCCTGAGAGGGTACTGTGAGAGGCAGATTTTGTTTTTGCAGTGGAAATTTCCAGTATTTTTGTTTGTAGCATAGGATAAGTTGCCTTTCACAAATAAAGTTTCTAAACAGAGTAAAGTTGAGACTGGGACATTCCGACCTAGGTAAAATTCGCACAGGCACTAGGTAAGGTAATTATATAGGGTAGGGGAGAGTCCAGTACAGGACAGAACTAGCATGCAGATTGTTGAAAATATTGTCCTCCTATCGCCATAAAAAGTACAGAACATACCCAAAGACAATGGGTTGGTAACAGACATTGTATGGAAGTATAATGTAGCTATGGAAGTGTAACCGTAGCTATGGAAGTGTAACCGTAGCAATAGCGTCGGAAGATTGTGAGCCTGAGATGCTCAACCAATGAGTGCCAGGAGAGGCTTAATCTGCATCAGACCCAGGGTATATAACGGGATGGATTTTACTGACTAGTTGTGCAATTTCTCCCTTGTCAGTAGGGGGTGTGCACCCATTATTGCAATAATGAATACGCTGCTCTTCACAGAGATCTTTGCCTGAGATTTTTGATCTTAAGTGTGTTTCTCACAGTACATAGGAGTGTTAGTGGAGTTAGTGAAGTTAGTTTTAGGGATGGGAAAAATTATATCTCTTTTGCATTGCTCCAATTCTTTCCTAAGCCAGCAAAATTTTTCCTTTTTAGGTCCAGCATTAGACACAGAACTCTGTTCAGGTGGGCTGTTGGGGGGGTTGTCAAGGCCAGTGTCCTCCACTCTGTCAGCTGTCTCCAGCTTTTTTCCTGTAATTACAGGACTTGGCTCAGGACCAGAATTGTAAGGGGGAGGACACTGTTCCACCATAGGGACAGGTCCAAGAGAGGGTAGACTGTTTAAAGGATCCCATCTGGAATTTCTCTGTTCTTCCTTATCTACAGAATTTCGTCTAGCCATGATTAATTGCTGCATTCCCTGAGTCCAACAAGCAGCATATGCACACTCTTCTGATGAAAAAGGCGTTTTACTATTCACGTGCATGTTCATAGCCTGACATACCCAATCTTCATTAGATCCACATCTCTGCCAAAAAACGGATTCCCCTACAATTGGTTCTTTAGGCCACACAACAACGCAATACCTAATCATTTTCTGTTTATCCTTATCTCTGGTTCTCAAATTTCTCTTCCTATTTTTCATTATACTTCGTAAAGGACTTGTAGCAGGCACTGCTCCGTGGGCCTTCTATTCGTCCGCCACCTTGGAACTATTATTCCCCATTTCTCTCAGCAACCTATGGTCATACTACTGCAGAAACCACCCTTCTTCAGCATCGCGCACGCCCAATTGTCAGTTTAGAAAATGGGGTGCACCGTCAAGCAACCCTTTTTGCAAGGTGTTCATATACAGCATAAGAGTTCCAGACCTTGACCTCCAAAGCAATACTTAACCACAATTAATTGTGGTTAAGTATTAATTGTTCTTACCTTGGTCTGTGCCCAGGGTTGCCAGGAATTATCAGGTCAATCTCATAAAACTGCAGTGCCCGCTGTCTGTCCCTATCCCCCAGCTGTTCACAGATCTTGCCTCTTAAAAACAGCCTCGGGTCCACGATGAATCACCACCGCCAAGAATATGATTGTAAAGGTGCGTCACGTAGACGCTCATGTGCCCAAGAGTCAGGCTACTGAAGAACAACAAAATAACCATCAGGTAGATTGAGCTGCCAAAATTAAGGTGGCTCAAATAGACTTGGACTGGCAAAACAAAGGTGAGTTATTTTTAGCTCAGTGGGCCCATGAGACCTCAGGCCATCAAGGAAGAGATGTGACATACAAACGGGCTAGAGACCGAGGGGTGGACATAACTATGGATGCTATTGCACAGGCTATTCATGACTGTGACACATGCACCGCAATTAAACAAGCCAAGAGGATGAAATCTCTTTTGGGGGAAATGAGTCCCTTGGTTGCTCTCGATGACTTGAGGTGTCCCATAGGCAGCCATCAACTTGGTGAGTGCATTGATGGTATATGCTTCATTTGTTCTTGGCGCTGGATAGGTCTGCATTAGCCCACTTGCGGTATCAACATAGGTCAGGGCACATCTCACCCACTGAGACCAAGGGCCCAATGTAATCAACCTGTCATCACTGGAGAGGATTGTGTCCTCTAGCAAGATGGGCTGTTGTTTTTGGCAAAGGTCTCGGTCTCATCTTGGAGCAAGCACTGCAGTCTTGGAATGCCTGAATGATGCCAGACAGTTCTATGGGCAGCCTCCATGATTTAGCAGCTGCCCTCACTATCTTTTGTCTGGCATGCCGCGGGTGATGTTCTCAGACAGTGAATCCTCAATCCATTGAACTCGGGCCAGTGTGTCGACTTCATCATTTCCTGGTGACTGTAGAGGTTGGTGGCCAGAAACAATGGGAGACGTGTATGATTCAGTGTTTAACCACATTCCATTTGTCTAACCATGTATCTCTGCCCCGGATTGATCGGGTGTGAATAGTCCATTCTTGAGTAGTCTACCATGCAATCCAAAGAGTGAGCCCTTGTTTCAGGGTACACTGAAATCCAGGAGGCAGGATGTCTTGGGAGCAGAAGCAAGTAACTGCACACTCAGGCACTCAAGGCACCACAGAGGGTGAAGGATTTTATTCCACACACACACACACACACAGGCCTCAACTTAGATAACTCTAGTAACCAGCAAGCAGAAATTCATTAAGCAAGCACACTATTGCTTACCAACCCTTGAGAGATGGTAAAACACTGAGTAGGATAGGGAGAAGGAACATACCAGCGGTGGATTCAATAGGTAGTATCAGCCAGGCATCCCCTGCTTCCAAGTGCACTTTTCCTCTCTCCTCCACCGCAGCTTCCTTCCTGCTTTTATTCTCCTCAGGTTGGTTTTTTCCACTTGCATGCTGTACCCACGTGGCCAATGTGAGATACAGAGTCCAAGTGGAACACCTGCTTGCAAAACAAGTTCTTGCAAAACAAGATAAACTAGAAAGATCAGATCTCTCTACAAAGCAAGATATTTGCGGCTACAGCCACAAATATTATTTCCCTTAAAACTGTCAGAATAGAATGATAGAATCATAGAATCGCTAAGGTTGGAAAAGACCCACAGGATCATCCAGTCCAACCATTCGCCCTTCACCAATGGTTCTCGCTAAACCATGTCCCTCAACACAACATCCAAATGCTCTTTGAACACCACCAGGCTCAGTGATTCCACCAACTCTCTGGGCAGCCCATTCCAGTGCCTGACCACCCTTTCAGAGAAGTAGTATTTCCTAACGTCCAGCCTGAATCTTCCCTGGTGCAGCTTGAACCATTCCCTCTAGTCCTATCACTAGTCACCCGAGAGAAGAGGCTGACCCCCAGCTCACTACAACCTTCCTTCAGGTAGTTATAGAGAGCAATAAGGTCTCCCCTGAGCCTCCTCTTCTCCAGACTGAACAATCCCAGCTCCTTCAGCCGCTCCTCATAAGGCCTGTGCTCCAGACCCCTCACCAGCTTTGTTGCCCTCCTCTGGACACGCTCCAGGGCCTTGATGTCTTTCTTACAGTGAGGGGCCCAAAACTGGACAAAGAACTGGACTTTGTTCCTTTCCAGGATCACTATTCAGTAAGGGGACTTCAGGTTCCTGACACAGTCCCCAGTACACAGCCCAACCATCTGTACAGATATGCAGTATGCTGTCAGTGGGTTTCTTAGTTAGTGTTAGTGTTAGAGTTAGTGTTAGTGGGTTTCTTAACCATCCACATGGCTCGCAGTTCTGCCCAGTGGCTACTCTGACCATCCCCCTCTTCAAACCAGATTGTTTCAGTGGAGGGATGGTATGCCACTGTTCTCCACTTGCTCAGGTTACCCTTGGTGGACCCATCCATATACGACACATCTTTAGGAATCAGAAATTTCCCTTCCTGAACAGGACTTTTTCTATTGGAGCAACCACTGTCTCTTCTGGCGCATCACTGTGGTACATCACTGTGGAAATACAAGAAAAACTGTTCAGAGCAGCAGCTGTGGAGCAAGATAAACAGCATGAGAACCAAGGACACCTCCAGAAGAAGAAAGAATGGCTCACGGCTCTGATTAGATAAGCACCCACATGAACGGTTGAAGAGTGTTTGTAGAATGCTTTGTTGACATGTAAAGGTGGATGGGAAAGTTGTAGGGGCAGATGGGAAAGCCAGAAAAAGAAAACTTGAGAAGGTATATAAGTGATGTGAGAACTTGAAATAAACGATTTGGATCATCCACATCTGAGTCTGTGCATCAGACACTGCAAATGGCGCCCACTGCATGGGGCAAATCAAGCTGAAGCTTAGAGAGCCTGGTCTGGCAGTGCTGCCCAACTGAACTATGGAGAGATGGTTTTGCGCATGTCTCACTCCAATTTATAGGAGGAAGAGAAGGTTCTTTGAAATATGTGTACCCGGCGTGAGATTAAGAAACAGCGGTTCAAATGTTGGTCCGACCAGTTTATTACAAATGTTAACCAGGGAGACGGGAGAAAGGGGAGGACAGACACTATTACGAATTGGGGTGATGGGGAAGGGAAGGCAAGCGATAGAAAAGATAGGAAGAAGTAAGAATTGCGTAAAGCAGGAATAGTCACCACCAGGTTTCAGCAGTAGACCTGTTGCACGATGTTACGATGGTCCAAGGCCGAAGGGCAGAGCAGGGAGGCCGGTCTTGGGCAACAAGAGGGTGCAGGTACCGGGTGGGTCCAGGAAGAAGCCACAGAGTCCGGGAGTAAGCAGCAGGTCTCAGATAACAGGCCCATGGAAGTCCATCAGCATGCAGGCCGTAGTGAGGGATCTGATGGCAGACACCTCGAGTCCTTCAGCATGCAGGCCTTTCGTAGCGAGGGATCTGATAGCAGACACCTGTCCTCTAGGTTGTTGGACCCTCTTTTATCCTCCTTTTTTCCAGCCTACATGACATCCCTGGGTGCTTGAGCAAGAGACATGTGTGTACCTCCTGAGATGGTGTCACAGAGTAACCTAGATAGATCTGTGCCCATGACAGGGGGCAGTAGGCTCGCGGGCCCCCTCCCCCGCCGGCTTAATGAGAAAAAATGGAACAGCGGCAACAATCTTAGAAAGAGAACTTATTTTACTAACTACGATGTTGGAATGCAAGATGACACGATATAATACAATCTAATTGGGAGTAAGGATAATAAACCAAATGAAATGAGGGAGAGCAAAAGAGCGATAGAGAGAGAGAGAGAGAGAGAGTGAGAGAGTTTCCGAAACCGAAAGCCTTACTTGATGAAGGCGCCCAGTTTGGAAAGCACACCCACTCCTCTCCCAGTAGCAAGCGAAAGTGAAGAAGACCGCGCGCAACCAGATGACGTATCTTCCGTGATGAAACTTCTTTCTCTGACCGTGAGGTCCTCTGGGATACGTAGTTCTTCTCTTTTGTCCATGATGTTATGATGTGGAATACCAATAGCAAAGTTACAAAACCATGACATTCCACCCCTTATTCTACATCATTATATCATGCTTAATGTATATACATAGAACTACTGACTGCACTCTCCCAACATCAAATTCCCTTGTGGTACACATTGAACATCCCCATCTTTCTGCATCACCCACCAAGTGGACCCAGGTCTCTGGGCAAAAACAGTTCCACGGAGAGGTTTGCCCTTTCCAGAGGCTGGAAGGACCCAAACTGCTTTTCCCATCATGCTCTTTACATGTACTACAGGGGCCTTATCTCCCTCTACGGTATGTAGGGAGCTGGATTGGGTAGGACCATCACGATTGATAGATCCCCTGGTGTTGACCAACCAGGTGGCTTCTGCCAGATGCTTCTCCCAGTGCTTAAATGTTCCACCACCCATTGCTTTCAGCATAGTTTTTAACAACCCATTGTATCATTCAATTTTACCAGAAGCTGGTGCATGATAGGGAATATGACAAATCCATTCAATGCCATGTTCTTTGGCCAAAGTATTTATAATTTTTGAAATGAGTCCCATTATCTGATTCAGTTCTTTCTGGGGTGCCATGTTGCCACAGAACTTGTTTCTCCAGGCCTAATATGGTGTTTCGGGCGGTACCATGGGGTACTGCATATGTTTCAAGCCACCCAGTGGTCGCTTCCACCTTGGTGAGCACATAGCGCTTACCATTGCAAGATCGTGGCAAGGTGATATAGTCAATCTGCCACGCCTCCCCATATTTATACTTTTGCCATCACCCTTCCTCCCAGAGAGGTTTCATCCTCTTGGCTTGTTTAATTATGGCACATGTTTCACAGTCATGAATAACTTGTGCAATAGCATCCATAGTTAAGTCCACCCCTCGGTCTCTAGCCCACTTATGTGTTACATCCCTTCCTTGATGGCCCGAGGTCTCATGGGCCCACCGAGCTAGAAATAATTCACCCTTGTTCTGCCAGTCCAAGTCTATTTGAGCCACCTCAATTCTGGAAGCCCGATCTACCTGATGGTTATTTTTCTGTCCTTCCGTAGCCTGACTCTTGGGCACATGAGCGTCTACGTGACGCACCTTTACAACCACATTCTTTATTTGGGCAGCGATGTCTTTCCACAGTTCAGCAGACCAAGTAGGTTTACCCCTTTGCTGCCAGTTATTTTGCTCCCACTGCTGTAACCACCCCCATAAGGCATTCGCCACCATCCATGAATCAGTATAAAGATAAAGCATTGGTCACCCCTCACGTTCAGCGACATTTAAGTCTAGTTGGACAGCCTTTACCTCTGCAAACTTACTTGATTCTCCTTTTCCTTCAGTGGCCTCTGCAACTTGTCGCACGGGGCTCCACACAGCAGCTTTCCATCTGCGATACTTCCCAACAATAGCACACGATCCATCTGTGAACAGGGCATATTTCTTTTCATTTTCTGGTAGTTCATTGTATGGTGGGGCCTCTTTGGCACGTGATACCTCTTCTCCTGGTGATGCTCCAAACTTTATACCTTCAGGCCAGTCCATGATCACCTCTAAGATTCCTGGACGACTGAGGTTCCCCATTCGAGCTCGTTGTGTAATCAGTGCAATCCACTTGCTCCAAGTGGCATCAGTAGTGTGATGGGTGGAGGGAACCTTTCCTTTAAACATCCAGTTCAGCACTGGCAGTCAAGGTGCCAGGAGGAGCTGCGTCTCAGTACTGACTACTTCGGAATTAGCCCTAACCCCCTCATACACGGATAAGATTTCCTTCTCAGCCGGAGTGTAGCACTCTTCAGACCACCTGTATGCTCGACTCCAGAATCCCAGGGGTCAGCCTCGAGTCTCCCCTGAGGTTCTTTGCCATGTAAAATCATTCTTCTTCCACGTCACCTGACACAGGGGGCTTACCATAAGGCTATAGTTTGGAACATGCATTCTCCAAAAGCGCACTGCACCCAGAAAAGACTGTGTCTCTTTCTTATTAATGGGCTGAGACATGGCAGTGATTTCGTCGATCACATCTGCTGGGATGTGACGGCGCCCATCTTGCCACTTTATACCTAGGAACTGAATGTCCTGGGCAGGTCCTTTCACTTTGCTTCGCTTAATAGCAAAACCAGCTTGCAGAAGAATTTGGATTATTTGCTCGCCTTTCTCAAAAATATCTTCTGCTGTATCGCCCCACACAACAATATCATCAATGTATTGCAGATGCTCAGGAGCACTGCCCTGTTCCAATACAGTTTGGATTATCCCTTGGCAAATGGTTGAGCTGTGTTTCCACCCCTGGGGCCAACGGTTCCAAGTATACTGAACGCCCCTCCAGGTGAAGGCAAATTGCGGCCTGCACTCTGTGGCCAGAGGAATGAAAAAGAAAGCATTAGCAATGTCAGTGGTGGCATACCACATGGCTGCTTTTGACTCCAATTCATGTTGGAGTTCTAGCACGTCCGGCACAGCAGCACTCAGTGGGGATGTGACTTCATTCAGGCCACGGTAGTCTACCGTCAGCCTCCATTCCCCACTGGCTTTACGCACTGGCCATATGGGGCTGTTAAAAGGTGAATGGGTTCTGCTGATCACTCCCTGACTCTCTAGTTGACGAATCAACTTATGAATGGGGAGCAAGGAATCCCTGTTGGTTCGATACTGCCGCCTGTGCACTGCTTTTGTGGCAATTGGTACCTGCTGCTCTTTTACTTGCAGCAACCCCACAACAGATGGATCTTCTGACAGGCCAGGCAAAACAGATAGCTGCTTAATGTTTTCCGTATCTACATCAGCTATTCCGAAGGCCCATCGATACCCCTTAGGATCCCTGAAATGCCCCCTTCTGAGGTAATCAATACCCAGTATGCATGGAGCCCCTGGGCCAGTCACAATAGGGTGCTTTTGCCAGTCTTTACCAGTGAGGCTTATTTTGGCCTCCAGCACAGTCAATTCTTGAGAACCCCCAGTCACTCCAGAAATATGCACTGATTCTGTCCCTTCATGATTCAAGGGCATTAGAGTGCACTGTGCACCGGTATCCACCAATGCCTTATATTTCTGTGGTTCTGATGTGCCACGCCATCAGATCCACACAGTCCAATAAACTCTGTTATCCCTCTCCCTCCCCTGATTGAGGGCAGGGCCCCTCTCTTCATTACCTGTGGTAACTGGAGCAACTGCACTGGCAGTTGGTCTGTTCTGTAATTCTCTCACCCGTGCTCGCAGTACAGGAGTATCTTGGTCATGCCACTTCTTCTTGTCTTCTCCATGGTCACGGAGGTAATGCCACAAGGCAACACGCGAAGCAGTCCTATTGTTGTTGTTTCTCACTCGAGCAGGAAAGCATTTGCCTTCAATAGCTGAAGATTTTGATGATACAGGTGTGGAGGGGGATCCATCTTATTTAATTAATTGGGTTTTCATTAGTTTGATCAGTTCTTTCATTAGGCCCCTTTGCTTATCCTGATCTTCGTCAAATGTTTCCGATACTATTACGGGTTCATCATGATTAATCAATAGAGACACCTGCTCTTGTACTTCACCCAGTCTGTTTGCTAACTCTGAAACGGCTGAAATGAAAACGTGTGTTGGGGGTAGATGTTGCTCATAGTTTTGGAGTGTAAGAATCAATTCAAAAACTAGGGGTTGTGGAGAGATTTACTGATGACTGACTGACTGAGAAAAGCCATGCAGACACTGTGCAGCTGGTTAAGCAACCTTGTTACGTGCAAGGTCAGGTATGAGAACTAGGAACAAAACAGGATGCCGAAGGAGAAATCCGGCAATAGTGTTTTGAGAAGTCTGTATGAGAGTGTTTGCTGAGAGATAACCACAGAGCACAAAGATAGGCGTAGTTGACACTGACTAGCGAGCCAATCCTGAGCTCCACTTTAGCAATATGTATGAGCCTATTATCCGCGCTATAAATGTACACGCAGCTGAAACAATAAACGAGATTTGCTGATCATCTACTATGGTCGTCGCATTTCTCCCTCTGATTTCCTACAAGGGGTCTTCTCTGTTGTTCCTCCTATCTGTGGACTGTTGCTACTAGTGTGGGGGCGTATCTGTCTGGTGCTGCTCTCGTAAGTTTTTGCCATATTTCAGGTGTTGTCCTCACTCTCTCCAGATCATGGTTTTGGCGTGGATCATTAGGAGCAAAATGAGAGTCATATAACATTTCCACCAGGGCTATTTCCCTCAAGTACTGGATACCTTTCTCAATTGTATCCCACGTTTTCATTGCTGGCTGCAGAATTTCTTTGTAGGGATACCTTTCCCTCACAGCTATAAACATTCGGTCCCAGAGGGTTGCAGCTCCATCCAAACATCTACTAATTCCCCTGTCAATGGATTTGTCTCTGGCAATGTCTCCTAGTTGGCAGGCTTCGTTGCCATCTTAGAGACAAGCTACTGGCCCCACTATCCCAACAGCGAAACAACCAGGTGACATGAGTTTCATTCGGGCGTCGTTCAAATTCCTACCTTGAGCTTTGGATTTCTGTCATCTTGAGAGGTCGACGAACAGTAATAGAGGTCTCCTCTTCATCGCTGTCCTCTTCATGCCTCTTGGTTTTTGCTTTTGCCTTTCTTGGTTCTGAGGAAGTCCCCTTGCCTGGATCTTCCTCTACCTCCTCCTCCACCTCTTCTTCTTCTTCTTTTTTTGGTTCTAGATGCAAGGACACCCGCTTCCATTTCTTGCCTTCTACAGGGGCAAGAAACAGAGGAACTTTTTGATCCCGGTCCAGTAAATCCGGAAGACAAACCGAACATTTTCCCTCCTAATGATAATTTGATGGGTGCGGGAAAGAAAACTTCTACACTGTACTTTGGTGCTTTAGAGCAGTGCAGAAAAGAAACAATATTGCAGGGGTCATGCTGATACATTGCAAGCCTTTCCTGTGATGTATCGTCCAAATCAGCCCCCCCAGTGGGAACCCCTGCCTTATGAGGCAGTAAAGGAGCTAAGGATGTCAGTGAGAGATTATGGAATTCAGTCTAAATTTACATATCATCTTTTGGTTGCAATTGGTGACAGTATGTTATGACCCCTCACGACTGGAGAATTCTGTTATGAATGAACTTGTCTCCCATGCAATACACTGTGTTTGTGACTGACTACCAAGAACAGGCTACCATCCAGGCTATGAGTAATGTGAATAACTTAAATCATATTGGCATGGAGGAACTCATGGGGGAGGGGGTCCGGGCAACAGCACAGGCCCAGGCACAGATGAATAGGCGATGCCTTGAACAAGTTAACACTTAGGTGTTGCGTGCTATCCGTCAGATACCTGATACTAATTTGTCTAATGCCTCATTTACATCAGTTAAGAAGGGGGCTGCTGAGCCCTACATTAAATTTCTTGACCATTTACAAAATATGCTAGAGACAAGTAGAAAATCAAGCTGCCCAGGATGCTTTCTTTAAGCAATTAGCAACAGAAAACACAAATGAGGACTGTCAAAAGGTTTTACAGTCCTTAAAGAAAGCAGATCCATCCATTACTGACATGATTAAAGCCTGTCAAGATGTAGGCACAGAAAGTCATAAAATGGACTTGCTAGCAGACACGCTGGCAGTCCAACGCAATGCAAGGTCAGCTCAAAGAATGAAATGTTACAATTGTGGGGAATCCGGTCATGTACAAAGGGACTGTAAAAAGCCTAAGCAACCAAATAAAAATGCTTGTGCTATTCCAATTCGACTCTGTCCCCAGTGCAGGAGGGGACTACACTGGGCGAGAGAATGCCTATCTAAACTCCCTGTTGCTGCACGACACTGTGATCCACCAGGAAATGGGAAGAAGAGTGTCAGACCACGCGCAATGACAGCAAATATAGTCCCAAATCGGTTGGCCACTGCCTGGCCAGCTCACTCAGACCAGCCACCACTGGCCACGCAGGAGTGGATTTGTCCACCACCCAGTCGGTGATGCTGACTGACAGCACCATGACCCTTTTTCCAATAAGTGTAATGGGCCCCCTTGGGGACGAGCGTAGCACCCTCTTATTAGGACATTCTTCTGTTACATGGATGGGACTTTTTGTTTTACCAGGAGTTATAGACGCTGGCTATAATGGGAAGATTAAGATAATGGCATGGACATCCTCACCCCCCTGCTTTATTCCCAAAGGCCCAAAAATAGCACAATTAATCCCTGTTCATTCCCCTGGCATCGGGGACTGAACTGGCGGATTTGGGAGCACGGACAAACCTGCTGTGCTATGGACCACACAAGTGTCAAAAGACAAACCATTATTACCATGCTTAGTAAACGGCCGACAGTTATTAGGCCTAGTGGATACCGGAGCTGATGTTACCATCATTAAGTCAGGTGAATGGCCCTCTGAATGGCCACTAAAAGACCCTAATTCTGCTACTGTAGGAGTTGGGGGTTTGCAGTAGCCCAAACAAAGTGCCCGAATTTTATCTTTTGAAGGGCCTGATGGTCACATTGCTCACGCTGCCCCTTACATCTTGCCGGTTCCCTGTACTTTGTGGGGTCATGATCTTTTAAGTCAATGAGGCATGATTTTGCAGACAAATTTTCAGTAAGGGCCATTGATCGGCAGCAACCTATACCCCTAGCTTGGAAAACACAACAACCAATTTGGGTAGATCAGCAGTCTTTAACAAAGGAAAAGTTGCTGCATTTACATGAGCTAGTTTGAGAACAGCTAGCTGCTGGTCACATAGTGCCTACTACCAGCCCTTGGAATACTCCAGTCTTTGTTATCCTCAAGAAGAGTGGAAAATGGAGGCTTTTACAGGACCTGCACACTGCCAATGCAGCAATTGAGCCCATGGGGGCATTGCAGCCTGATCTTCCTTCGCCTTCAATGTTACCTTTGAATTGGCCTATAGCAGTCATTGATTTAAAAGACTGCTTTTTTACCATTCAACTTCATCCAAAAATGCACCATGATTCGCTTTCTCAGTGCCCTCCATCAACCAACAGAGCCTTGCACAGCAGTATCATTGGACTGTGTTTCCACGAGGAATGCTTAACAATATGACGGTTGACTGTACCAAATGCATTACAACCAGTACGAAAATCTAGACAAGCAGCTTTCTGAACATTCTCCACTAACTGGTCGATTGTTCCGGTAATAGCAAGAGGGTCCCCCCTTTCTAAAGGGTTGAGACCCCCTGCCCAATAGGCAGCCCTCTGTGTTAAGGACCAGGGAGCACGATTATTGCCAGTGGTTAAAAATACTCCTGGTCCCCAGTAACCTTCAGCTTCTTTCTCTGTTAGTAGGATCTGGTCTCCGCCAGTGAGACTAACTCTCCAGACGTATTCTGTTTCAGACTCCTTTGGGGAGCGGCTGAAATCCTTTTTCAGTTTGGCCAGTTCAGTGGCCGAAAAGGGAATTTCCTTAACATTCATTTGAGGATCTAGATCCTCACTGTTATCGAAAGTGTATTCAGTTTTTATCAAAGGACGAATGTGGGCTGGAGAGGCCTCTAATTTATCTAGCCTTTCCTTCACCTCTTGTAATTTCCCTTGAGGATAAACTTTTTCTTGAGGTGCACTGTGGGCAACAGTGTCACCGGTGTCCTTACACGTTATCAGCTCCTTAAAAGCTGTTTGCAACAGAACCGAATTATGTTTTTCTCTTTCTAATTGATCCTCAAGACTCATTATTTGGCTTCTCAGAGATTTTACCAATTCTTGCGTCACTTTAACCGATTCCTGTAATGCTTGAATAGTCTGGGTTTCTGTAGAGTTCTTTTCCTCTCGGAACTCCACAGCTGCTTTTAAAGCAGCACCGAGTACAGCACAAATAAAAGATTTCCCTTTTCCGGCCCGAGTACGAGCCTCATTTTGTAAAACACGAATACGGTCTGAAACACTTTGCAAATTATACCAGTTCTGTCGTGCCCAATCCACCCCTGATACAGAAGGCCGAGCACCATGCTTTTCTAAAAGATCAAATAATACATCTTCACTTTTCATACTGGCCATACTGTTGCTCATTTCTAAATACGCAGAAAGATATACACTGAGAGGAGGAGGTACTCCTATTCAAAAGTACAAATAACTCCTTATTGCCTCTCCCACGGAGGCACACCACACCTAAAGAAATGTAAATGTTCTGATCACGCCTCCCTTTGTTGAGGAAAGCACGAGGACAAAAAAGCTAAACCAACTTAAAATCGCTAACTTCCCTGCGAAGCCACACAAAAAACTGCAAACACCACACCAAAGCAAGGCACACTTCGGTTTCAAAATCCGCAGTTAATTTTAAGCTAACACAACACTTTCTAGGTTTCAACAAAGTGAATAAACTTCTTGGAGAGGCGCACACGTTTTTTAAGTCAAAAAACGTGTATCACTTCCTTACTTCCCCAAGAGGCGCACAAGAAAGAGGTTCAAATTTCACACTTAAGTTGCAAGATCCTTGAGTCACAAAATGCAGAGAGGTCTTCCCGAGGAGGCACACACGTATTAAATGCAATTAGACAAGATTCATACGTCCTCGAGAGGTGCATACATATACAATTTTCAGCAAAGTGAGTAAACTTCTTGGAGAGGCACACACGTTTTTTAAGTCAAAAAACGTGTATCTTACTTCCCCAAGAGGTGCACACGTAGAGAGGGGGTCACAAAATGCAGAGAGGTCTTCCCGAGGAGGCACACACGTATTAAATAAATACAATTAAACAAAATTCATACATCCTCGAGAGGTACACACATAAATAGTAAAGTTTCAGAGTATGAAGGGATCTTCCTGGAGAGGTGCTCACGTCTAAGTTATCAAAAAGTATCGCTTCTTGCAACTCCAGGAGGTACACACAGAAAGTTTCAGACTATTATCTGGAAGGACAACACTCTCACGGCAGGCATCCTGCTTCGACTACGCCATAAAAAATGTCACGCTCCAATTTATAGGAGGGAGAGGAGGTTCTTAGAAATATGTATGCCCGGCGTGAGATTAAGAAACAACGGTTCAAATGTTGGTCCGACCAGTTTATTACAAATGTTAATAAGGGAGATGGGGAAAGGGGAGGACGGACGCTATTAAGGATTGGGGTGATGGGGAAGGGAAGGCGAGCGATAGAAAAGATAGAAAGAGGCAAGAATTGCGTAAAGCGGGGATAGTCACCACCAGGATCCGGCAGCAGTCCCGTTGCACGATGTTCCGACGGTCCGAGGCCGAAGGGCAGGAGCAGCGAGGCCGGTCTTGGGCAACGAGAGGGTGCAGGTCAGGGAGGAAGCAGCAGGTCTCAGGTAGCAGGCCCAGGGAAGTCCGTCAGCAAACGGTCCGTAGAGAAGGATCGGAAGGCAGGAAGCTCGTGTCGTGGTGAGAGATCATGAGAGAACAGCCTCTGTGCTGCGGTGAGAGATCAGTCTCCACGTAGAGATCCGTCTCCACGTTGCGGTGAGAGATCAGTCTCCACTGTTGCGATGAGAGATCAGTTGGCAGAGAACCCCTCAAGTCTGTCGTGGTGAGAGATAAGCCTCTCCCGTTGCCGTGGTTGTGGTGAAGGATCAGCTTCCACCGTTGTGGTTATTGGACCCTCTTTTATCCTCCATTTTCTGCTGCCTACGTGACATTCCTGGGTGCTTGAGCAAGAGTCCTGTGCATACCTCCTGAGATGGCCATTTTCCTTGAGATAAGTCCACACAAAAAGACCATTTCCCGGCCATTAGCGGCAGCTTATCTCTCTCTCGTTGCCCCTGGCCTTGTCCATCTGTGCTCCTTAGAGGATATCACAATCCTTAGCCAGGACCTGTCCATCAGTGTCCTCAAGACAAAAGATTTCTCTGCCTTTGCCCAGGACTGGCCTGGACTTGTTCCTCAGCAAACTTTGAGTCAATGATATAAAAGAATAGTCTCTTACAGCCCCTTCCCACCTGACTGAGACAACAGTCAATCCCCCCACTGCCTGTGGAGCATCTTCCCCGCAATCTTCCTGTAGGGATGGCCAAGCACAACTCCACCAATCAATCCCCTTCCCACAATCCCAGATGCTCCTCAGCCTTTCTACTTCCTCCTTTAGCTCGACCAACAGGCTGAGCAGATCCTCTACCTGCTCACACTGCACACAGGTGGTATCCTGGCTGCCCTCCTGTAGCAGTGACAGGGCCAGGCATTCTCCACAGCCTGAGACCTGAACTACGGCATGGACTTTCATGCTTTCAGTCTGAGTATCCACGTTCCTTTTAGCACCAGCTCGCCTCCGTGTGGTGACCATGGTTGCACCTCGGTGTGCCCGGAGATCAACAACCTGTTATGTGACCTGTTAAGTGCTAAGTGCTACGCCCATTACTATTTGGCAAGGTTCCCCACCCTGCCTGCTCCCTGAGTTGCTCGGGGATTGCCCTGAAAATCACTCTCTTCACAGCAAGATAACAAACCGCCTCCGTGCATAGTTGCGCGAATTGTTTCACCTCTTCTGAACGACTGATGTGATTCACATGCCCTGACTCATAGAATCTCCTTCTCTCTGTCCCCAAGGCTTTTTCTAGGTGGAGGGGGGGGGGGGGGGTGGGTGCAGAGATGTTGCCCTGGCAACACCCACTTCACATCAGCCACTCTCACGAGAGCTGCCAGGCTGCTCTGAGATCTCGGGGTACCCTGGATAAAGGAACCAGTCGAAACACCCCTGTACCTCGCGATCAGGCACTGCGGTTCTGGCTGGGACAGCTCTGAAGCAGCTAACCTCAGTGGTTGTCATGGTTTTATGATTTTTGGTTATCAATATTCCACATCATAACATCATGCAGTGTACTGGGAGTTAAAGAGCAAATGCTTTAGTTCTGGGTACCTGTCTAGAAGAGAAGAACTACATTCCCCAAGAGCCTTTTCGAGTACTGTTATCATTCCTGCTCAAGGGAACAGATATAAGGGCGCAGGTCATCTGACTTGTCCCTCTTCTCGTCTCACCGTGTTCCCTGTCGGATCGGCTCGCTACTGCTGCTCCCGACTGCACGCAAGGCTTCAGTATTAGCGTAAGGCCTTTGGCTCTCGGACAATCTTTCTCTCAATTACTGTTGATTTATATTGTATTATAGTGTGTTATTTTACATTCCGATACTATATTTAGTAAATTAGTTTGTCTCTCCTCAGATCGTTGCCGCTGTTTTTAATTATTATGGGGTCCCCTGTTTCCCTTCCTGGAGGCGCGGATTTTGCAAAATCCCTCTGCCCCACTAGTCGCGGAACCGGGCCGGACCAGCTCTTAAACCGTTGACATTTTTGGTGGAGAATGCGGGCAAAAGCTGATTTTCAGCTTTTTAGAACAAATCTCTCTCTGCTCTCGGAGAGCTTCGTTGGGAAAGTTTATCTCTTTCATAGCTGCTCACTGAAAACTTGACCTTGAAAGTCCAGGCGGACTGCCAGTATTCTGAGATATTTTGTAAACTTTGAGCACTGTTATCTTGCTTTAGAAAAGAGGAAAGAAAGAAAAATGATTCTGCTCTCTGTTTTAAACCAGTTTGTAGGGAGAGCTACTAATTTCACAGAACTTGGGATTTTGAAGCAGGTTCCCAGTCTCTCTTGCGAATCCTTTATGAATTGTTTGAATGCTCACCTGACCACGTTGTTAATCTCCCTGAATGCACTGTTTGCCATTGTAATTTTTTCAGTCAGTATCTGGAATTATTGTATTCTGAAGAAGTCACCTCCAAAACCAGAGAATACTGAGTGGCAGGATGTATGGAGAGACTTGGGAGAGACATTAGAGAGATGGACATGTTCGGTGTCATGGAACTTTACTCCAGAACACCTAAAAGATCCTGAGAGCCTGAACAGATATTTGAGACAGAGATGTTGTGGCCTAGGCAGATCTGAGGAGGCACAAATGATTTCGGGCCTGGCTAATGCTTATCAGGCCTTATTTAATACTATCCCAGAGAGGGAAAGAATTCTAGAAATTGAGAGAAGGATTGTCCAAGCCGAGAAGGAGAGTCCCTGGGCCGAGCGAAAGGGTTTCCAAGTCGATAAGGATAATTTCCGTGCTGAGCGAGTGTCATGGTTTTGTAACTTGAATACCTGCTGTAGATACAGACAACATTAAGCAGCTGTCTGTTTTGCCTGGCCTGTCAGAAGATCCGTCTGCTGTGGGTTTGCTGCAAGTAAAAGAGCAGCAGGTACCAATTGCCACAAAAGCAGTGCACAGACGGCAGTACCGAACCAACAGGGATTCCTTGCTCCCCATTCATAAGTTGATTCGTCAACTAGAAAGTCAAGGAGTGATCAGCAGAACCCATTCACCTTTTAACAGCCCCATATGGCCAGTGCGTAAAGCCAGTGGAGAATGGAGGCTGACGGTAGACTACCATGGCATGAATGAAGTCACATCCCCGCTGAGTGCTGCTGTGCCGGACATGCTAGAACTCCAACATGAATTGGAGTCAAAAGCAGCCAAGTGGTATGCCACCAGTGACACTGCTAATGCTTTCTTGCCTTCTACTGGGGCTGCTGACACTGTTACTGGTGTCTGCTGTGACTGATCAGGTCTGACTTGAAGATTTCCCCTTTGGCTTGCACCTCCGCTCGGAAACTCTCTCTCTCCAGAATAGTACTATACAGAGCGTGGTAGGCACAAGCCAAGTCCCAAATAAGCCGTACTTCCTTTGATCTATCTAAGCTGCACCGTCCCTGACTCAAATGCTGGCTCAGTTTCTCGGAATCCCACAGATGTTCAAGAGTGAAATCCCATGGCATGGCGGGTCCCCACACTTCTAAGATTCTTCCTAAACCTCTCCATATTCCTTGCCTGTCAGCATTCTCTGGACTTGGAGGAGACTTCTTCCACTTAGCACGAATGAAGAGGAATACATTAAAGGATATTGATAACATGCACACAAGTATGAGCACTGGCTCGGTATTCGAAAAACGTGCGACAAACGGAGAGGGAAGCCTGGACACTGGTTCAAAAGTCTCAAAATTCAAATTATACAACACTGCATAAAGCCACCAGTCAGGTGCCTCCATCAGTGCCCTTATTTGTTTTTATATGAACACAATTCCACAGCAAGACATCAAGATGTTAATTATAGGCCAGTAACTGGCAAGGAACATAGTAGCTTTTAATCCCTTATACAGTGCTCTGACAATAAAGAGCAACCTCATAGCTGGTAACTGCTAAAGGGAGGGGGGGGATGAGAGAAAAAAAAAAAAAAAAGAAAACAAACGGAAACCTCTCATTACAGTGTCTGGAGTTTTGCATACTGCCCAGGCTATTTTCTAATCTATGAAGGTCACACCAACACCAGCAATGCCTTGTAGTCTCACAGTCTGGCTTTACGAAATCCTTTTTTCTTAGTAACGCTAAAAGCTTCAGACGTCTGCCCACATTCTCCACCAAAAATTTGTCACGGAGAATTGACAATTATTTGGTCCTGAAGGAATATTCAGTGTTATGGTGTTGGTTGACACAGGAGCGGAAACATCAATAATCTATGGCTAATTGACTAAATTTGATGGTGATGCAGTGATAATTGGTGGTTTTGGGTGACAGACCATTCTAGTCACCCAAACATCGTTGAAATTGGGGCTTGGGCATCTCCCACCACAGGAGTATAAGGTGTCTCTTGCCCCAGACCACGAATAAATCATGGGCATAGATATTTTATGGGGTCTCGTTCTCCAGACAACTGCAGAAGTGTTCAGACTTGAACAAAGTTGCATTAGTGTCCAGGCAGTACAGGCAATATTAAGAGGCCATGTGAAGCGTGAGCCTATTTGCCTGCTGAAACCATGCTGGATTACTAATGTGAGACAGTAAAGACTCCTTGGGGGGTCAAGATGAAATATCAAGAACCGTGCAGGAATTAGAAAAAGTAGGCATTATAAGACCTGCACACAGCCCGTATAGTTCTCCCATATGGCCAGTGTGAAAATTGGATGGAACATGGAGAATGACAGTAGATTATATAGAATTAAATAAGGTCACGCTGCCTGTTCATCTGGCCATACCCAATATTGCCTCTCTAATGGACACACTGAGTCGAGAGTTAAAAACCTACCATTGTGTCCTAGATTTAGCAAATGCGTTCTTCAGTACTCCAATTGCTAAAGAATCGCAAGACCAGTTTGTGTTTACATGGGGAGGCAGGCAGTGGACCTTTCAGGTCCTGCCACAGGGGTATGTGCATTTGCCAATATATTGCCATAATCTAGTGGCACATGACCTGGCTAATTAGAGAAAACCTGATAATGTTTACTTATATCGTTATATTGATGATCTCCTGTTGACATTGGACTCAGTGGAAGCGGTAGGACAAGCAGCAGATTTATTAACTACCTATCTGCAGGGAAGAGGATGGGCCATAAATCCTCAGAAGGTGCAAGGTCTGGGTCTGTCCATAAACTTCCTGGGGGTAGTTTGGTCAGGTGTCATGGTTTTGTACTTTTGCTATTGCTATTCCGCATCCTATCATGATGTACAGCATGAGTAATTAAAAGGTTAATACTCCAGTTCGATGGATTGACAATTTTCCAGATACCTGCTTCTCAAAAGAGAAGAAGAAATACATATACCAGAGGACCTCGCTTTAAGACAAGGAAAATAGGTCACGGAAGCATGGGATCTAAGTCACAGGATTTGGCTCTGATGCTCTCTCACTGCCAGGCAGAGGGTTGGATGCGCTTCTAAAATGTGAGCCTTCATTCAAGTAGGCCTTTCAGTTTTGGCAATTTTCTCATTTTATTTGATTTATTAGTATCAGTTTCATTTAGATTGTATTGTATTGTTGTCACGGAGTTAACGAGATTGATCTGTGCCCATCACAGGGGGGCAGTAGGCTCGTGGGCCTCCCTCCCCCCTGGCTTCCCGAGAAAAATGAAGCAGCGGCAACGATCTAAGAAGGAGAACTTACTTTACTAACTATGATGTTGGGGTGCAAGATGACACGATATAATGCAATCTAATTGGGAGTAAGGATAATAAACCAAATGAAATGAGGGAGAGCAAAAGAGCGATAGAGAGAGAGAGAGAGAGAGAGAGAGTGAGAGAGTTTCCGAAACCGAAAGCCTTACTTGATGAAGGCGCACGGCTTGGAAAGCACACCCACTCCTCTCTCGGCAGCAAGCGGAAGTGAAGAAAAAATCGCGCGCAACCAGATGACGTATCTTGCATGATGTGTCTTCCTTCTCTGACCGTGAGGTCCTCTGGGATACCTAGTTCTTCTCTTTTGTCCATGATGTTATGATGTAGAATACCAATAGCAAAGTTACAAAACCATGACATTCCACCCCTTATTCTACATCATTATATCGTACTTAATACATATACATAGAACTACTGACTGCAGTCCCCCAACATCAAATTCCCTTGTGGTACACATTGAACATCCCCATCTTTCTGCATCACCCACCAAGTGGAGCCAGGTCCCTGGGCAAAAACAGTTCCACGGAGAGGTCTGCCCTTTCCAGAGGCTGGAAGGACCCAAACTGCTTTTCCCATCATGCTCTTTACATGTACTACAGGGACCTTATCTCCCTCTACGGTATGTAGGGAGCTGGATTGGGTAGGACCATCACGATTGATAGATCCTCTAGTGTTGACCAACCAGGTGGCTTCTGCCAGATGCTTCTCCCAGTGCTTAAATGTTCCACCACCCATTGCTCTCAGCATAGTTTTTAACAACCCATTGCATCGTTCAATCTTACCAGAAGCTGGTGCATGGTACGGAATATGATAAATCCATTCAATGCCATGTTCTTTGGCCCAAGTATTTTTAAGGGAATTTTTGAAATGAGTCCCATTATCTGATTCAATTCTTTCTGGGGTGCCGTGATGCCGCAAGACTTGTTTCTCCAGGCCTAATATGGTGCTTCTGGCGGTAGCATGGGGTACGGCATATGTTTCAAGCCACCCAGTGGTCGCTTCCACCTTGGTGAGCACATAACGCTTACCATTGCAAGATCGTGGCAAAGTGATATAGTCAATCTGCCACGCCTCCCCATATTTATACTTTTGCCATCGCCCTTCCTCCCAGAGAGGTTTCATCCTCTTGGCTTGTTTAATTATGGCCCGAGGTCTCATGGGCCCACCGAGCTAGAAATAATTCACCCTTGTTCTGCCAGTCCAAGTCTATTTGTGCCACCTCAGTTCTGACAGATTGATCTGCCTGCTGGTTATTTTTTTCTATTCTTCAGTAGCCCTTCTCTTGGGCACATGAGTATCTACGTGACGCACCTTTATAGCCATATTCTTTATTTGGGCAGCAATGTCTTTCCACAGTTCATCAGCCCAAACAGGTTTACCCCTTTGCTGCCAGTTATTTTGCTCCCACTGCTGTAACCACCCCCATACGGTGTTTACCGCCTTCCATGAACCAGTATAAAGGTAAAGCACTGGCCACCCCTCCCGTTCAGCAACATCTAAGGCTAGTTGGACAGCCTTTACCTCTGCAAATTGGCTTGATTTTCCTTTTCCTTCAGTGGCCTCTGCAACATGTCACACGGGGCTCCACACAGCAGTTTTCCATTAGCGATACTTCCCCTCAATACGACACGATCCATCTGTGAACAGGGCATATTTCTTTTCATTTTCTGGTAGTTCATTGTATGGTGCAGCCTCTTTACCTCTTCTCCTGGTGATGCTCCAAACTTTTTACCTTCAGGCCAGTCCATGATCACCTCTAAGCTTCCTGGATATCTGAGTTTTCCCATCCGAGCTTGTTGTGTAATCAGTGCAATCCACTTGCTCCAAGTGGCATCAGTAGTGTGATGGGTGGAGGGAACCTTTCCTTTAAACATCCAGTTCAACACTGGCAGTCGAGGTGCCAGGAGGAGCTGCGTCTCAGTACCGACTACTTCGGATGCAGCCCTAAACCCCTCATATACAGCTAAGATTTCCTTCCCAGTTGGCGTGTAGCACTCTTCAGACCCCCTGTATGCTCGACTCCAGAATCCCAGGGGTCGGCCTCAGGTCTCCCCTGAGGTTCTTTGCCACAAACTCTAGGTGGGACCTTTATCTCCAGCAGCTGTGTAGAGGATGTTCTTTGCATCCTGTTCCGTCCGTACTGGTTCCAGGGCCACAGCACAGGCTATATCCTTTGATCTATTTAAGCCGCAACGTCCCTGACTCAAATGCTGGCTCAGTTTCTCGGGATCCCACAGATGTTCAAGAGTGAAATCCCATTACATTGTGGGTCCTCATGCTTCTAAGATTCTTCCTAAACCTTTCCATTTTCCCTGCCAGTCAGCATTCTCTGGTCTTGGAGGAGACTTCTTCCACTTTGCACGAATGGAGAGGAATACATTCAAGGACATAGATAATATGCACATGAGTATGTGCACTAGCTCGGCATTTGAAAAACATGCGACAAACTGAGAAGAAAACCAGGAAACTGGTTCCCAAGTGTCAAAATTCAAATTATACAACACTGCATAAAGGCGCCAGGCAGGTGCCTCCATCAGTGCTGTTATTTGGTTGTATATGAATATAATTCCACAACAAGGAATCATAATGTTAATTATAGTCCAGTAACTGGCAAAGAATATGATAGCTTTTAATCCCGCAACCAGATGACATATCTTGCGTGATGTGTCTTCCTTCTCTGACCGTGAGGTCCTCTGGGATACCTAGTTCTTCTCTTTTGTCCAAGATGTTATGATGTGGAATACCAATAGCAAAGTTACAAAACCATGACATTCCACCCCTTATTCTACATCATTATATCATGCTTAATGTATATACATAGAACTACTGACTGCACTCTCCCAACATCAAATTCCCATTAAGACGTTGTGGGATGTGCAGAAACTGGTAGGAGCCCTCCAGTGGGTTCCGGGTGTATTGGGGATACCCCCTCGATTAATGAAGCCCTTTTATGAACAGCTGAAGGGGTCTGATCCGAAGGAACCCCGAGACCTGACTCATGAAATGGCCATGGCTTGGCACGAGATCTTACAAAGCTGTATGGAACAATCACTCACGCAATGGGATCCCACCCAGGCCCTTGAAGCAGCTGTTTGCAGGTGTGAGGCAGGAGCTGCAGCTGTTCTGGGCCACTCTCTTGACGCCAAATCGCAACCATTGTGGTGGCTATTTTCAGTACAACCCATGCGCTCCTATGCTTCCTTGCTCGAGATATTGGCAATGTTACTCAGAAAAATCCGATTGCTCTCGGTGCAGGCTCTAGGGAGGGAGCCTGATGTGATAAACTTGCAGAGTTCATTCCGTGATGTACAGCCGTTCCCTGGGATCCTCCTCACAGTGCTAAGTGATTTTGGAGGACTGATAAGGTACTCAGACTCCCTGCCCATTTTTGACGCGGCTAAGCCACTTACTGTCTCCTTGTGGATGCGGGTTCAAACCTCTCTGCTTGAAGGGCCCACGCTATTCACAGACGCATCCTCAAGGACCGGTCAGGGGGCGGTGGTTTGGCAAGATTCTGAAAACAGTTGGCAGACTGCTATTTTCACAGACCGAACAGTCAGCGTGCACATGCTCAAGGTGATGGCCGTAGCCGTTGCGTTATGCCTTTGGCGTGAGGTACCTTGTAACATCGTTACTGACTCTGCTTTTGCAGCCAAACTATTATCCCGGATGGGTCAGGAAGGCCTCCTGAGCACAGAAGCTGCTGGCATTCTGGAGGAGGCTGTTGCTATTTTGCGGCCCCTGTTACTATTTTGCATGTGCGCAGTCACTCTGAGGTGCCAGGCTTTTTACAACATGTAACGCGGTGGCAGATAAAGCCATCAGTACGCAGGTTTTTACAGTTCAAGAAGCCCGTAATCTCCACTCTACTCTTCATATAGGGGCCCGTGCGCTCTCTAGGACTTGTTTCACTATCTCTCGCGCGTGATGTTGTTCAGGCGTGTCCTCACTGTAACTCGGTGCCTGTCATAGGGGCTGGGGTTAATCCCCGCGGCCTTGGCCCATTGCAGGTCTGGCAAACAGATTTCACCTGGGAGCCACGTCTATCCCCCCGTCCATGGCTAGTGGTTATGGTAGATACCTCCTCTACCGTCATTGTAGCCACCCAACATGCTAAGTCCAATTCAACATCAGCACAGAATCACTGGGCAACCGCTATCGCCATAATTGGCTTGCCCAGTCAGATTAAGACAGACAACGGATCGTGTTTTACCTCATGCTCAACGTAGGAATGGCTGGCGATGTGGAGGATCTCCCACATTATGGGCATCCCTGGTAATTCCCAGGGTCAGGCGATAGTGGAAAGCGCTAACCGACTCCTCAAGGAGAAGATATGTGTCCTTGGGGAGGGGGAAGGATATAGGGATAGGATACCTGTTGGTAGGCAGACTGAGCTCCTGGCGAAAGCCCTCTACGCATTGAACCACTTTGAGTGTGGTGACAGTAAGTGAACGCCAATGCAGAAGCATTGGCAGCCGAAGATCTTGGGTGAAGGGCCTCCAGTCAGAGTAAAAACAGATAGTGGACTATGGGAAGAAGGATGGAGGATATTGGTATGGGGTAGGGGATACGCCGCAGTAAAACATGAGGAGACAGGGAAAATTTTATGGGCTCCATCACGGAAGGTTAAACCGGATCTCAGGAAGGGCAACTAAGATTATAACCCGTTCTCATATTTGTGTAATAAGCAAGACAAGAGTCCCCTTTTGCAGAAGCTGCTGGTGGGAAAACCGAAGTCAACTCCAGAACAACCGAGAGACGGACGAGGGGACCGAGAACCACTCATCAAGAGGAGCACCACACCTGCAACGCCGACACTTCTGATATTGCTGACTTTTATGGTAATGAGGGGGTAGGGAGTGCACCTCTTACAACAGCCACGTAATGTTTGGGTCACGTGGGCGAATCTCACGGGGCAAACAGACTTCTGTCTTAGCCTTCAGTCCGCTGCCTCTCCCTTCCACACCTGTTTGGTGGGTTTGCCGAGTTACCAATCGAAGGAGTTTAGGGGACAAGGCTTGGCCGAGCACGGGGAGTCGGGTTATGACGGGAAAGGACTCCCTGTTGCTCTGATGTTTGCTTAAAGGATCGCAGTAGAAGGGTAGTAGAAATAGTTTGCTGAAATGTATTTAGGATTAGATGCTTTGCGTTGCTTCGCAATGTACGGGTTAGGTGTGTGTAAGGAATATTTAGCTTAGGGAGGGGGAGATGTTGTAGTAGGCGCTTGACGGGGATACGTGCTGTACGGGATAGGCCTCTCCCTAAGCCTAGTGAAAGGGTGCTATCGTGTTCTAACAGACTGACCTTGCTACTAAGAAAACAAGAAGAGGAAGGATGTAAAGGAATGAAGAAGTAATAGGAGCCAACCAAATAAGGCGCGATGATATCCAGTGTGAACCAATCAGGGTAGGACACGATGGTACAATTGCTTAAGTAAAGGTATATCGGCTGTGCTTAGTAGTGAATAAACGTCATTTTACTACTCATCATATTGGTGTGCATTTGCAGTCATTTGGCCCTGACCAGGTAATTGGTCAGTGTGCGCTAGGGCTAACACAGAGGTTAACATCGCAGTTGCAGAAGGCAACAGTGTACTTTCCTGGTGCTGTTCTGAGTTTCCACCATATATCAGGCATACTCCTAACTCTCTCAGGATCATGGTCTTGGCATGGTTTATTTGAAACAAACATGGAGTCATACAACATATCCACCACGCTGTTTCCCTCAAATACTGGATACCTTTTTCAATTCCTGTCCACTTTTTCATCTCAGGCTCCAGATTGTTTTTGAAGGGATATTTTTCTTTTACCATTAATAGTAGTCATTCCCATAGGGTGGTGACTCCGTTCAGGCATCTACTAATTCCTCTGTCAATAGCTGAGTCTCTGGCAGTGCTTCCAAGTTGGTCAGCTTTATTACCATCTAGAAACACACTATTGGCTCCAGTGTCCCAACACCGAAGCAACCATGTGACAATTGTCTCACTTGGGCCACGTGCAAACTCCTTTCTCGAGTCTTGGATTTCAGTCACTTTCAGAGGTCAACGAGTAGTGGTGACAGTGACTTCTTCCTGTAAGAAATGCTCAAAGCAAAAAAAAAATCAGGATCTTAGTGATAGCAGCAAAATGTATTCATTATTGCAATAATGGGCGGACACCCCCTATTGGCAAGGGAGAAATTGCGCACTGGTCAGCAAAATTCATTCCGTTATATACCCTAAAACCGACGCAGGTAATGCTCTCCTGGTGCTTGCTCATTGGTTTAGCATCTCAGGCTCACAGTCTCCCTGATGCTGTTGCCATGACACATTTCCATATAAGGTCCATTACCAACCTGTTGAGTTTTTTTGGTATGTTTTGTACTTTTCTACGGAGTTAGGAGGGCAATGTTTCCAGAAGTTAGCACATTCATTCTGTCCTGTGCTAGGCTCTCCCCACCCTGCATATTTACCTTATCTTGTGCCTGTCTCAATTCTACCCAAGTCAGAACGCCCCCAATCTTAACTTTACTCTATTCAGCAACTTTCTCGGTGGGAAACAACTTATATAACTGTTTCACAAGAGGGTTATAAGTTCACTAAGGGCCTACACTACATACAGAAAACACTGGAAACTTCCACTGCAAAACCACAATCGGCCTCTCACAATTCCCCCTGTTTTTCTTTTTACCCTTTTGTGTTTTTGCACCAAACTATGAAACACTTGCAATATAGGAGAACTATCTTACTAGCCTAGTTAAATGATTGACTGCAATAATCTATCAAAACTAATCGTCTCACTATTTTCCAAACTCTAGTATATAAGATTATTATTAAGAGTAAGCAGATCAGGCATAAAATCAAAATAATTGCAATAGGATGCAGCATATTATTGAAAAGCCCTGTTGCAGTGGGTGACCACCCAAAAAGAACATCCCATCCGTGATGTTCGTCTTTCTTTACTTGTTCCATTATTTGATGTATTTCCTTCACATCATGGTGTACCATGATCAGAGTTCTTTGTCCGTTCTCTTTGGATTGCTTCAGTAACCGTTTCAGGTCCTTATGATGTAACAACTTCTTCACCATTGTAATATTCATCCCGATATGAACAGGTAGTAAGTCCTGGATCAATGTATAATCAAATTGTACTAGATGATGTGAGGTGACAGGTACAGTATATGTAAAATCACACCTGTTATTTTGGTGAAGTTACAAATACAAGGATTAACATGAGTTCTAGTATCTACGGTATCATTAATCACAATAAAATTACAATGCGTTTTCATACAAACACAGCTTTTTCCTATATAGATCAATACAGTTTCAGGTTTTTCATTAGGATGGATTTCAAAATCACATACAATCTGTTCTGTGTCAAGACAAATATCCTGGGCCCTGATGGTGTTGCTTTTACAAATAAATCCTTGCTGAGCTCTTACTGTACAGACACTGATATCAACCGTCTGCCATTTCTTAGTTTCACGATAGACCCATTCTCGGTGTTCAGTAGGGTAACGAACAGACCCATCGTGATTTATACCTAAGGCGATTATGGGATATATAGTGTATACTGATGCTGGGCTATGGTCATCACAAATACTGTGATTGAATCTTGTATTGGGTCATAGGTGAAATTAACCAAATTCCACCAAGACTGGAACTTTCTTTCAAAGTCATTAGCATTGTCCCAAATGATCTTTCAAATCTCCTTGGATAGGGTACCTTCTTATCCTTCCCTTATCAATGCGGACACCATTGTCTGTATCCATAATTGAGCCTATATGCAACTCAAAGCCATAGAGATGTTTGTCTGAAGCGTACCTAACGCTTCAGCTATCAACTGATGACCTTGGGCATTAAATTCTTCCCACTGAGGCAATATATCTGACAGTAATCACTGATTATTTCCCAATGCGAAAGAGAGGAGCATATGAGATGTTCTAATGGTTTCAGGTCCATAGTTATTGCAGACATTTTACTCATTAACAATTCTGAGTCTATGCTATTTAGGACACCCAGTCCTGTTCCTAGAAAACCAGCAACATCCCTGTTCACCTGATTTCCAGAGGAAAAGGTGTGTTTACATATCCAGGTTGTCCATCTGATATGCAGAAATCAGACCCTATAGCCAGTACGGATATAGAGCAGGCATGAGTTTATTGGTGACGCATGTACACCCTGGTGCAAGGGGGATCTCTCCACCTAACTTGCACACTGTCAGGAGAAAGCGTGCTATAGATATAGGTCAAACTAATACATAATCAATAGTTAACAGCAATTAGGATACATATTCCATTCCCGAGAGTCCATTAGCATGCTAGTCCCTCTCCCCGTTGCGTGTGCGTAGTAGGTTGTGATGATGAAGGCTCGTAGTCTTCCTCTCTGCAAACTTCTGACCCCAAAGGAGGGGCATCCCCCGAACCGGTTTCAGCTTGCCCTGTAGACATCTAATCACCTCCCTGCCAAATCTTTTCAAGCTGCTCTCCAGCCCTTATCTTTATGGCCTTCATCCTCCTTGTTATTCCAGACCTAGTGTCTGTGAAAGTGCTTGGAATCCCTTGTTTTCTAACACTCTCTACCTAAACTATCTCTATTTTCCCCCTATTTCTACTTTGTGAAGCTACTTTCCCTTTTCTTGCTGTGAGGCCCTTCTCTCTATAACTGCAGGGTCCTGTTCTCACTCTTCAATTCCCCCCTTTTCTATAATCTATCAGGACTTCTACCTGCTAGATAATTATTATTCTGTTCTACGTGTCCCAAAATAGGCTCACTTTCCACCTTTTGCCTCAGCTCATGTCTCTTCCATATCTCGTACTCCTTTCTAGTATTCCGGCACAGGCAGGCAGAGCATCTCATCATTTCTCAGGTAAAACCTACCAACAGCACCAAGATGATGCAGGCTAGGAAGAGCTGCTTTAACCATCCTAGATTCAGTAGCCAGCTAGTAAGCAAGTTCCATAAATCTTCTTGCCAGTTGGTGTCATCCTGACTTGTCCTATGCAGGACTTTCGTCTGTTCCCAAATTTTACTTAAATCTGTCTCGATTCTTAAATCCTTCTTGATTTATGCACAGCAACTCTGATTTGCTATTGTACATACCCCTCTTTCCTTGGCTGTTAATAGGTCTAGTGCCATCCTATTCTGGAGTACTGCTTTGGATAAAGAGGATGCCTCTTCTTGGATTGCTCATTATGCATCTGTTGTGGCATTTTCTACGATTTCCAGAGTTGCAGAGATATTTACTATAGCTTTTTTTCGAGCTGGGCAACTCCTAGATCCGGGATAAGAGCTCTCAGAAAGCTGTGGTATCCCTTGTTAGATATAGCTAGGGGTTGTATCAACGCTTAGTTTGAATCCAAGGGGTCCTCAAGGAAGGCGGCCTGAATGAATCCACGTGTCTTCACAGAAGTAATGGTGGAAACTTCTAATCCTACTTTATTGCCCGAATCAACACATACTTATACAGAAATACAGGTACACGCGGCAACTTATACTTGGTTAGCACACAGAAATCACGCGTCTTGCTCGTTAGCTATTGGTACAGCATTAATCATCACACAGCTTTTTTCACTGTTCTTCGCATTCCACTGTCTTGATCTCTTCCCAGGCTAGCTACCCCTTTATCTTAACTGAAGCCTCAGTTTTTCTTCCTGCTTTGACAGCTTCAAGGTCTCATAGCCTGGGTTGTTCACATAGCACTCGAGCTCACAAATCCTTGCTCCCTGAGCCACCCTCCTCCAATTCCCCCTTTTTCTTTTTCACAAGCCAGGTAGTATGAATCACATCTTGAACCATTTTTTGCGAGCATTACAGTAAGCAAGGCACGATTATCAGCACACTAATCACTATCTATAAGAATACACTAGATTTGTGTTACACACTTCTACAAAGCGTTCCTCGTCAGTAAGCTAAGACCACATGGCACACCAGTATTTACTATAGTTTCAGTATCCCAATGAATAAAATATCACAGCCCCCACACTGGATCAATCACTGTACCCAACCCCACAATTAGTGCACTTCTAATTCTTGTAACCGCTAATTGCTTCTGGCAGTTCCCAGTGTCCAAGAGGCCTTCCCAATGAGATGTTTTCTGTGATCTGCTAAGAGAATACCAGTCGCAGCCCTGGGAGTCACGGCACTGTATATGATGTCTGCACACCATGCGGCTATTGCTCGCCGGAGTCGCTGTTGTTGTCGTCGGGTTGAGATGGGTTGTTGATGTTCGGGCTTGGTCCATTTACTGGGAACCCATAATGGGCCAGATCCTGTGGAGACACAACTATAACCTCTACCGTTAAAGAGTAGCGGAGCAGGACCCTCCCACATGCCAGTGGTAGGGTTCCTATATTGAACCTTCACTGAGGGAGTAGACTGCATACGAATCTGACTATGATGTATAATTACAGGAGCTAATTCTGCATCTCCTACTAAGCTAAGGAGATTAAGGGTAAAAAGGACTCGTGATAATCTCACGACTGGATCAATCTCTTCCTCCTGCTTCTGTTTCGTTAGGTATTCTTTAATAGTTCTATGAGCTCTTTCTATCATTGCTTGACCCGTGGGACTATGAGGAATTCCAGTGACATGCTTTACCCCCCACATCTGCAAGAACCTGCGAACCCGAC
Source organism: Gallus gallus (assembly GCF_016699485.2). Lineage (NCBI taxonomy): Eukaryota > Metazoa > Chordata > Aves > Galliformes > Phasianidae > Gallus > Gallus gallus. The sequence continues at coordinate 8,389,401 of NC_052571.1, forward strand.
CTCCCATGTACGTCGGACCATTATCTGTTTTTATCTCCTGAGGCACGCCCATGACTGCAAAGCAAGCTGTCAAATGCCTCACTGCATGGGTTGCCTTTTCACCAGCCTGTGCCGTAGCCCACACCATTCTAGAAAAGGTATCAATGGATATATGTACATACTTTAACCTCCCAAATTCTGGCACATGAGTGACATCCATTTGCCAAATCTCACAGGCTTGCAAACCCTTTGGATTAACTCCTAGACCTAGGCTAGACCCGTGCTGTGAACACTGAGAGCATGCCCACACAATGCCCTTTGCTTCTGTATCTGTCAGGCCGAACTGGCGCCTCAACGCCTTAGCCGATTGATGGAACATGTTATGGTTGCTTCTTGCGGCCTGAAAGGAATCCTGCGGGGCACGTAGTAGTGGACTGACAAGTGCATCAGCACGGGCGTTGCCCTCTCCTAGACCCTGGGTCCCTAGGTGACTCCTGATATGCAGGATGCTACAAGGCTCAGAGTGATCATCTATTGCCCGCCTAACCTGTAAAAAGAGTTGAGCCAGTCTTGGGTTCTGGGGAAGCTTAAGCAAAGCTTGTTCTATATGTGGCACTACTCCTACCACATGTAAGGCATCTGATACTATATTTACACACTGATCTTGCTACCTGATGAGGGCCCATGCCACTGCTGCGAGTTCCAGAGTCTGCAAGGAATCTCCTTTTACTCCCTCTAAAATATGACTCTGCCACTTGCCTGCCTCAAGCCAGGTGCATGCCGCCTTACAAGTCTGTTTTCCAGCATCAGAATACACAGTCATGCCATCAATTGGCCTATCTGATACCTTTGGGTGGCTTAGCCAATGCTGCTTCGCTATGACCTGTAGGTGCGGGTCTGTCAGAAAACAGTCAGTTACTGCACCCGGAAAACCTAGCAATGCATGCTGCAAATGCTCAGTGACGCAGCATCCATTCCTGCATGTCCACTTTCAAGGGCAAACTAATAAATGCTGGTTCCTGCCTGCTGATTTCTACTGTCCGGTGCTGTGCTTTCTTTATTAGGTACGCTAATACCGCCGTCTGTTCCCAGACACTCCTAGGCGGAGAATGTGGTAAGAAAACCCACTCCAAAATACTGACCCGTTCCATGGCCTTCACCTTCGCAATCGTTGCCATTGCCATTGTCGTTGTTGCTGTTGATGTTGTTGTTGTGCCACCTCGAGGGTTGTCAGTGGGCAATCTATCCCCCGTTTCTTTATGGCACAACAACCATTGACACAGCAGGGTGAAGGGGGAAACGGGATGACTGACAACCAGCACCCCAATGGGAACGTCTGGAAAACGGCGATCCATGTAGGCATTGCCCGAATCAGCTCATACTTGTACAGAAATGCAGGTACACATGGCAACTTATAATTGGTTAGCACACAGAAATCACGCGTCTTGCTCGTTAGCTATTGGTACAGCATTAATCATCACACAGCTTTTTTCACTGTTCTTCGCATTCCACTGTCTTGATCTCTTCCCAGGCTAGCTACCCCTTTATCTTAACTGAAGCCTCAGTTTTTCTTTCTGCTTTGACAGCTTCAAGGTCTCATAGCCTGGGTTGTGCACATAGCACTCGAGCTCACAAATTCTTGCTCCCTGAGCCACCCTCCTACAGGGTCTTCAGGAGTCCCCGAGGGATCTCCTCATGCACCGTGGTCTGGGGTATTAAGTATCCTGTAGTACAAGTCCCTGTCCAATTTAAAGGTAATGCTTTCCGTGCCTGAAAGTCCCCACATAACCACCAGTACCCATGAGGTAACTTACATGGCCTGGACATATTTTCCTGATGAGTGAATGATGTTCACATCCCTACAGATCCAAGTATGTTCTTATCTGAGACCTATTTTGACTCCTTATTGGTCCTAGGATCACACCTCTAACCTTGGTTCCACCTCCCAGCTTCACTGATCCCTGATACTGCCCCAGAATTTTCTTATTCCCAACTACACCCTATGCCTGTCAAGTCACACCATACGACCCCCACCCCACCTTTACTATCGTTTTTCCTGTCTACAAAGATAGACCTAGCAGGGTTAATAACTAGTAAATGAAACTTAGGGCCCTTCTGTGGCTTATCTTCTATCCCAAATTTACATTTCTCGTGTTCCACCTAATATGGAATTGTCCAATTTACTGCTACTATCCCATAAACCGGCATTCTCCCCTCTCCTCCAGGGAGGGCAGTAGATATCCATCAAGATCTGTTGAGAGCTTGGCCAATTTTATTAGTCATTCTCAAGTAACTATTTCCTTGCCAAGCTGTGACTGCAACTACAGTCAATGACTGTCATCAAACTCTTATACATGCTTTTGAATCCTGATTTTCAGTGGTGCGTCCTCTTCTGCTGTCCACTGGAGTCTGGCTGCTTTCTTCAGGTGGATATGATGTATCCACCGTGTCAGTCCTTCTCCTTTTGCTGCTGTGTGGATGGTCAGAAGTACTTGGTATGGTCCTTCCCACCTTGGTTCCAAAGGTGAATCTGAGAGGGATTTAACATAGACAGTCGCCTGGCAATACATCATGCACTGGACCATCTAGGCCTCGTGCCCTGGCACCGAATACTGTTTTCTGTTCCCTTTACCTGCTTTGCCCAACTGACCATATATTCACTCAACACCTCATCCCCCACCTGCATAGGGATTTCCTTTTGTACGGTATAAGGTCGCCCGTAAAGAATCTCGTATGGGTGTCACGGTTTTGTAATTTTGCTATTGGTATTCCACATCATGACATCATGGACAAAAGAGAAGAAGAACTACGTATCCCAGAGGACCTCACGGTCAGAGAAGGAAGATACATCACGGAAGATACGTCATCCGGTTGCGCGCGCTCTTTTTCACTTTTATTTGCTGCCAGGGAGAGGAGTGGATGTGCTTTCCAAGCCATGCGCCTTCATCAAGAAGGGCTTTCGGTTTCGGAAACTCTCTCTCTCTCTCTCTCTATCGCTCTTACAGTCTCTCTCATTTCATTTGATTTATTATCCTTACTTTCAATTAGATTGTATTATATCGTGTCATCTTGCATTCCAACATCATAGTTAGTAAAATAAGTTCTCGTTCTTAGATTGTTGCCGCTGCTCCGTTTTTTTGGGGGAAGCCAGGGTGCCCGCGAGCCTACTGCCCCCCTGTCACGGGCACAGATTTATCTAGATAACTATGTGACAGACTTTTGGTGGAGAATGCAGGCAGTCTGAAGCTTTTAACGCTAGTAGGAAAAAACTATTTCTTTAAGCCAGAGACTGCGAGACTACAAGGCATTGCTGGTGCTGGTGTGACCTTCATAGATTAGATTATAGTCTGGGCAGTCCGCCAAACTCCAGACACTGTAATGAGTGGTTTCCTTTTGATTTTTTTTCTCTCTCCCCTCCCTTTAGCAGTTACCAGCTATGATGTTGCTCTTTATTGTCAGAGCACTGTATAAGGGATTAAAAGCTATCATGTACTTGCCAGTTTCTGGCCTATAATTAACATTATGATTTCTTGCTGTGGAATTGTGTTCATATAAAACCAAATACGGGCACTGATGGAGGCACCTGACTGGTGGCTTTATGCAATGCTGTATAATTCGAATTTTGAGACTTCTGAACAGTTTTCCATGCTTCCCTCTCAGTTTGTCGCACGTTTTTCGAATACCGAGCCAGTGCTCATACTTGTGTGCATGTTATCAATATCCTTTAATGTATTCCTCTTCATTCGTGCTAAGTGGAAGAAGTCTCCTCCAAGTCCAGAGAATGCTGACAGGCAAGGAATATGGAGAGGTTTAGGAAGAATCTTAGAAGTGTGGGGACCCGCATTGTCATGCGATTTCACTCTTGAACATCTGTGGGATCCCGAGAAACTGAGCCAGCATTTGAGTCAGGGATGGTGCGGCTTAGATAGATCAAAGGAAGTACGGCTAATTTGGGGCTTGGCTTGTGCCTACGACACTCTGTATAGTACTATTCTGGAGAGAGAGTTTCCGAGCGGAGGTGCAAGCCAAAGGGGAAATCTTCAAGTCAGACCTGATCAGTCACAGCAGACACCAGTAACAGTGTCAGTAGCCCCGGTAGAAGGCAAGAAATGGAAGCGGGTGTTCTCACATCTAGAATGAAAAAAAGAAGAAGTGGAGGAGGAGTTAGAGGAAGATCCAGGTGAGGGGACTTCCTCAGAACCAAGAAAGGCAAAAGCAAAAACCAAGAGGCATGAAGAGGAGAGCGATGAAGAGGAGATCTCTATTACAGTTCGTCGACCTCTCAAGATGACTGAAATCCAAAGCTCAAGAAAGGAATTAAAATGACGCCTGAATGAAAGTCTTATCACCTGGTTGCTTCGCTCCTTGGTTGGTGGGGCCAGTGGCTTGTCTCTAGATGGTAACGAAGCCCGCCAACTAGGGGACATTGCCAGAGACAAATGTATTGACAGAGGAATTAGTAGATGTTTGGATGGAGCTGTAACCCTCTGGGACCGAATATTAATAGCTGTGAGGGAAAGGTATCCCTACAAAGAACTTCTGCAGCCTGCAATGAAAACATGGGATACAATTGAAAAAGGTATCCAGTACTTGAGGGAAATAGCCCTGGTGGAAATGTTATATGGCTCTAATTTTGCTCCTAATGATCCACGCCAAAACCATGATCTGGAGAGAGTGAGGACACCTGACATATGGCAAAAACTTATAAAAGCAGCACCAGACAGATACGCCCCCACACTAGTAGCAACACTGCACAGGTACGAGGACCAGCAGAGAAGACCCCTAGTTTTCAAATTGATTCTTACACTCCAAAACTATGAACAACATCTACCCCCAACTCACGTTTCCATTTCAGCCGTCTCAGAGTTAGCAAACAGACTGGGTGAAGTACAAGAGCAGGTTTCTCTATTGATTAATTGTGATGAACCCGTAATAGTATCAGAAACGTTTGACGAAGACCAGGATAAGCAAAGGGGCCTAATGAAAGAACTGATCAAACTAATGAAAACCCAATTAATTAAATAAGATGGATCCCCCTCCTCACCTGTATCATGAAAAATTTCAGCTATTGAAGGCAAATGCTTTCCTGCTCATGTGAGAAACCACAATAGGACTGCATCGCGTGTTGCCTTGTGGCGTTACCTCCGTGACCATGGAGAAGACATGAGGAAGTGGCATGACCAAGATACTCCTGCACTGCTAGCACATGTGAGAGAATTACATGTCAGACCAACCACCAGTGTAGGTGCTCCAGTTACCACAGGTAATGAAGAGAGGGGCCCTGCCCTCAGTCAGGGGAGGGAGAGGGATAACAGAGTTTATTGGACTGTGTGGATCCGACGGCCTGGCACATCAGAACCACAGAAATATAAGGCACTGGTGGATACCGGTGCGCAGTGCACTCTAATGCCCTCGAATCATGAAGGGACAGAATCAGTGCATATTTCTGGAGTGACTGGGGGTTCTCAAGAACTGACTGTGCTGGAGGCCAAAATAAGCCTCACTGGTAAAGACTGGCAAAAGCACCCTATTGTGACTGGCCCAGGGGCTCCATGCATACTGGGTATTGATTACCTCAGAAGGGGGCATTTCAGGGATCCTAAGGGGTATCGATGGGCCTTCGGAATAGCTGCTGTAGATAAAGACAACTTTAATCAGCTGTCTGTTTTGCCTGGCCTGTCAGAAGATCCGTTTGTTGTGGGGTTGCTGCAAGTAAAAAAGCAGCAGGTACCAATTGCCACAAAAGCAGTGCACAGACGGCAGTACCACCGAATCACAGAATGGCCAGGGTTGGGTGGGACCTCAAGGATCATGAATTTCCAACCCCTCTGCCAGGCAGGGCCACCAACCTTCCCATTTACTAGACCAGGTTGTCCAGGGCCCCATCCAACCTGGCCTTGAACACCTCCAGGGACGGGGCATCCACAACCTCTCTGGGCAGCCTGTTCCAGCATCTCACCACTCTCCTGGTAAAGAACTTCCCCCTAACATCCAACCTAAATCTTCCCTCTTTCATCTTAAAACCATTCCCCATTTCCCTGCTGTTATCTACCCTTTCAAAGAGTTTACTCCCTTCCTGTTTATAGGCTCCCTTCAGGTACTGAAAGGCTGCAATGTGGCCACCCCGCAGACTTCTCTTCTCCAGGCTTAATAAGCCCAGCTCTCTCAGCCTGTCTTCGTAGGGGAGGTGCTCCAACCCCCTGATCATCTTAGTGGCCCTCCTCTGGACCCTCTCCAACAACTCTCTGTCTTTCTTGTACTGGGGGCTCCATACCTGGACACAGTACTTCAGATGGGGCCTCACAAGAGCAGAGTAGAGAGGGACAATCACCTCCCTGTCCCTGCTGGCCACCCCTCTCATGATGGAAACCAGGATACCGTTTGCTTTTAGAGCTGCAAGAGCACACTGCTGGCTCATGTTAAGTTTGTCATCCATCAGGACCCCCAGGTCCTTCTCTGCAGAGCTCCTCTCAAGGACTGTTCCTTCCAGTCTGTATAGATGCCTGGGGTTCCTCCGGCCCGAGTGCAAAACCCTGCACTTTGCCGTGTTGAACCTCTTTTGATTCACCTGGGCCCACCTTTCAAGTCTGTCAAGGTTCCTCTGAATGGCATCCCTTCCTTCCTCCGTGTCGACCGCACCACTCAGCTTGGTGTCATCAGCAAATTTGCTGAGGGTGCACTTGATTCCATAGTTGATGTCATTAATAAAGATGTTAAAGAGCACCGGTCCCAAGACATACCCCTGGGGGACTCCGCTCATTACCGGCCTCCACCTGGACACAGAACCATTGATCACCACCCTCTGTCTGCGGCCTTTCAACCAATTCCTTATCCAACGAGTGGTCCACTCATCAAATCCACATCCCTCCAATTTGGAGATAAGGTTGTGGTGGGGGACCATGTCAAAGGCCTTGGTCAAGTCCAGGTAATTGACATCAGTCGCCTTCCCCTCATCCACCAATGCCGTCACTCCATCATAGAAGGCCACAAGATTGGTTAAGCATGACCTCCCTATGGTGAAGCCATGCTGGCTGTCTCGGATAACACGCTCATTCCTCATGTGGTCAAGCATGTTGTCCAGGAGGATCTGTTCCATGATCTTCCCAGGCACAGAGGTGAGACTCACCGGCCTGTAGTTCCCCGGGTCCTCCTTGCTCCCTTTCTTGTAAATGGGAGTGATGTAACCCTTCCTCGAGTTGTCTGGGTCCTTGTCTGACAGCCACGACTTCTCAAATATGATGGAGAGCAGCTCGGCAACCACCTCAGCCAGCTCCTTCAGAACCCTGGGATGCACACCATCTGGCCCCAAAGACTTGTACTCATCCAGTCTCATGAGGCGGTCTTGGACTTGCTCTGCCCTTACAGTGGGGGGTGATTTACCCTTCTGGTCCCCACCTGGAGGTTTGGGGGTGCAGGGCTCAGGGACATGAGAAAGACTAGAATCCTGGCAACCAGTCAAGACTGAGGCAAATAACTCATTCAGTACCTCAGCTTTCTCTTCGTCCGTTAAAACCAGTTCTCCTTTTAAATTTACTAAAGTAGGTACACCTGTTTTGGCCTGTCTCTTCTGGCCAATGTACCTGTAGAATGTCTTATTCTTTTTCACATCCCTCGCCAAGTTCAGTTCTACCTGCACCTTGGCTTTTCTGATCCTACGTCTGCAAATCCAGACAGCATCCCTGTACTCTTCCCAGGTGACACGCCCTTGTTTCCAGAGCTTGTATGCACCGTTCTTCGCCCGCAGTGTGCCCAGCAGGTCCTTGCCGAGCCATGCCGGTTTCCTATCTCTTCTGCCCACTTTATTATTCAGAGGGATAGAGACCTCTTGTGCTTTCAGGAGAGCATCCTTGAAGAGTAGCCAGTTCTCCTCAACATCTTTATCTTTAAGGACAGCATCCCAGGGGATCTTGGCCAACAATCCATTGAACAGCTTAAAGTTCGCTCTTCCAAAGTTCAGGGTCCTGACCCCACACTTTGCCAGGCCCACATCCCTTGAGATCACGAACTCAACCAGGGCATGGTCGCTGCAGCCCAGGCTGTCTCCAGCGTTGACGCCTTTGATCATCTCTTCCGCACTTGTGAGCAGCAGGTCCAGCAATGCTTCAACTCTGGTTGGTCTGTCCACAACCTGGACAAGAAAGTTGTCATCAATAAATTTCACGAGCCTTCTGGACCACATGCAGCTCACCATGTGGTCTTACCAACAGATGTCTGGATGGTTGACGTCCCCCACCAGGACGAGGGCCCATGAGCACGATGACTCCCCCATCTGGAGCAAGAAAGCCTCATCAACAGCCTCCCCTTGATCAGGTGGCCTGTAGTATACCCCTATCATCAGCTGACCTTAATTAGTCCCATCCCTAAGTACCGAACCAACAAGGATTCCTTGCTCCCCATTCATAAGTTGATTCGTCAACTAGAGAGTCAGGGAGTGATCAGCAGAACCCATTCACCTTTTAACAGCCCCATAAGGCCAGTGCGTAAAGCCAGTGGAGAATGGAGGCTGACGGTAGACTACCGTGGCCTGAATGAAGTCACACCCCCGCTGAGTGCTGCTCTGCCGGACATGCTAGAACTCCAATATGAATTGGAGTCAAAAGCAGCCAAGTGGTATGCCATCACTGACATTGCTAATGCCTTCTTTTCCATTCCTCTGGCCACAGAGTGCAGGCCGCAATTTGCCTTCACCTGGAGGGGCGTACAGTATACTTGGAACCGTTGGCCCCAGGGGTGGAAACACAGCCCAACCATTTGCCATGGGTTAATCCAAACTGTATTGGAACAGGGCAGTGTTCCTGAGCATCTGCAATACATTGATGATATTGTTGTGTGGGGCAATACAGCAAGGGAAGTTTTTGAGAAGGGAGAGCAAGTAATCCAGATCCTTCTTAGAGCTGGTTTTGCTATTAAGCGAAGCAAAGTGAAAGGACCTGCCCAGGACATTCAGTTCCTAGGTATAAAGAGGCAAGATGGGCGCCGTCACTTCCCAGCAGATGTGGTGGACAAAGTCACTGCCATGTCTCCGCCCACTAATAAGAAAGAGACACAGTCTTTTCTGGGTGTAGTGGGCTTTTGGAGAATGCATGTTCCAAACTATAGCCTTATTGTAAGCCCCCTGTATCAGGTGATGCGGGAGAAGAATGATTTCATGTGGGGTCCTGAACAGCAGCAGGCTTTTGAGCAGATCAAACAGGAGATAGCCCGTGTTGTGGCCCTGGGGCCAGTACGGACGGGACAGGATGTAAAGAACATCCGCTACATGGCTTCTGGAGATAAAGGTCCCACCTGGAGTTTGTGGCAAAGAACCTCAGGGGAGTCCCGATGCCGACTCATGGGATTCTGGAGTCGAGCATACAGGGGGTCTGAAGAGCGCTACACTCCAACTGGGAAGGAAATCTTAGGAATTCTGGGAATGAAACCCACGTATGAGGGTGTTCGAGATGCTTCCGAAGTAGTTGGTACGGAAACACAGCTCCTCCTGGCACCTCGACTGCCAGTGCTGAACTGGATGTTTAAAGGAAAGGTTCCCTCTACCCATCATGCTACTGATGGCACTTGGAGCAAGTGGATTGCTGTCACGGAGTTATCTAGATAGATCTGTGCCCGTGACAGGGGGGCAGTAGGCTCACGGGCCCGCCCCCTCCCCCCCCCGGCTTCCTGAGAAAAAAAACGGAGCAGCGGCAACGATCTAAGAAGGAGGACTTTTTTTACTAACTACGATGTTGGAATGCATGATGACACGATATAATACAATCAAATTGGAAGTAAGGATAATAAATCAAATGAAATGAGAGAGAGAGCGAAAGAAGGATAGAGAGAAAGAGAGAGAGAGAGTGAGAGAGTTTCTGAAACCGAAAGCCCTACTTGATGAAGGCGCACGGCTTGGAAAGCACACTCACTCCTCTCCCTGGCAGCAGTCGAAAGCGAAAAAAGACCGCGTGCAACCAGATGACGTATCTTCCGTGATGTATCTTCCTTCTCTGACCGTGAGGTCCTCTGGGATATGTAGTTCTTCTCTTTTGTCCATGATGTTATGATGTGGAATACCAATAGCAAAGTAACAAAACCATGACAATTGCACTTATTACACTACGAGCTTGAATGGGGAACCTCAGTCGTCCAGGAATCTTAGAGGTGATCGTGGAATTGCCTGAAGGTAAAAAGTTTGGAGCATCACCAGGAGAAGAGGTATCACGTGCTAAAGAGGCCCCACCATACAATGAACTACCAGAAAATGAAAAGGAATATGCCCTGTTCACAGATGGATCGTGTCGTATTGTGGGGAAGTATCGCAGATGGAGAGCTGCTGTGTGGAGCCTCATGCGACAAGTTGCAGAGGCCACTGAAGGAAAAGGAGAATCAAGCCAATTTGCAGAGGTCAAGGCTGTCCAACTAGCCTTAGATGTCGCTGAACGGGAGGGGTGGCCAGTGCTTTATCTTTATACTGATTCATGGTTGGTGGAGAATGCCTTATGGGATTACAGCAATGGGAACAAAATAACTGGCAAAGGAGGGGTAAACCTATTTGGTCTACTGAACTCTGGAAAGACATTGCTTCCCGAATAAAGAATATCGTTGTAAAGGTGCGTCACGTAGATGCTCATGTGCCCAAGAGTCGGGCTACGGAAGATCAGAAAAATTACCATCAGGTAGATCAGGCAGCCAAAATTGAGGTGGCTCAAATAGACTTGGACTGGCAGAACAAGGGTGAATTATTTCAAGCTTGGTGCGCCCATGAGACCGCGGGCCATCAAGGAAGAGATGCAACACATAAGTGGGCTAGAGACCGAGGGGTGGACTTAACTATGGACGCTATTGCACAAGTTATTCATGACTGTGAAACATGTGCCATAATTAAACAAGTCAAGAGGATGAAACCTCTCTGGGAGGAAGGGCGATGGCAAAAGTATAAATATGGGGAGGCATGGCAGGGTGACTATATCACCTTGCCACAATCTCGCGATGGTAAGTGCTATGTGCTTACCATGGTGGAAGCAACCACTGGGTGGCTTGAAACATATGCAGTACCCCATGCTACTGCCAGAAACACCATAATAGGTCTGGAGAAGCAAGTCCTGCGGCATCACGGCTCCCCAGAAAGAATTGAATCAGATAATGGGACTCATTTCAAAAATTCTCTTATAAATACTTGGGCCAAAGAACATGGCATTGAGTGGATTTATCATATTCCCTGTCATGCACCAGCTTCTGATAAGATTGAACGATGCAATGGGTTGTTAAAAACTATGCTGAAAGCAATGGGTGGTGGAACATTTAAGCACTGGGAGAAGCATCTGGCAGAAGCCACCTGGTTGGTCAACACTAGAGGATCTATCAATCATGATGGTCCTACCCAATCCAGCTCCCTACATACTGTAGAGGGAGATAAGGTCCCTGTAGTACATGTAAAGAGCATGTTGGGAATAGCAGTTTGGGTCCTTCCAGCCTCTGGAAAGGGCAGACCTCTCCGTGGAACTGTTTTTGCTCAGGGACCTGGGTCCACTTGGTGGGTGATGCAGAAAGATGGGGATGTTCAATGTGTACCACAAGGGAATTTGATGTTGGGGGAGTGCAGTCAGTAGTTCTATGTATATACATTAAGCATGATATAATGACGTAGAATAAGGGGTGGAATGTCATGGTTTTGTAACTTTGCTATTGGTATTCCACATCATAACATCATGGACAAAAGAGAAGAACTACGTATCCCAGAGGACCTCACGGTCAGAGAAGGAAGACACATCATGCAAGATACGTCATCTGGTTGCACGCGGTCTTTTTTCGCTTTCGACTGCTGCCAGGGAGAGGAGTGGGTGTGCTTTCCAAGCCGTGCGCCTTCATCAAGTAGGGCTTTCGGTTTCGGAAACTCTCTCACTCTCTCTCTCTCTTTCTCTCTATCCTTCTTTCGCTCTCTCTCTCATTTCATTTGATTTATTATCCTTACTTCCAATTAGATTGTATTATATCGTGTCATCATGCATTCCAACATCGTAGTTAGTAAAATAAGTTCTCCTTAGATTGTTGCCGCTGTCCCATTTTTTTTCTCAGGAAGCCAGGGCGCCTGCAAGCTTTCTGCCCCCCTGTCATGGGCACAGATCTATCTAGATAACTCTGTGACACTCAACTCCATTTCGTTTACCTCCACTCCCCTCTTTCATTTCAGTGTATTCCACTCCATATCGTTTCCCTTAACTCCACTCCATTTCTCTCACTCCCCTCAAATCTACTGCATTTCCTACCACTCCACTTCTATTTCCTTCCATTCCACTCTGCTCCATTTCATTTCCTTCCACTCCATTTCATTTCCCACCGCGCAATTCCATTTCATTTCCCTCCACTCTTCTCCATTATATTTTCCTCCACTCCACTCCATTTCATTTCCTGCTACTCCATTCCATTTCATTTCCCTCAACTCCATTCCATTTATTTTCCCTTCTTTCAACTCAAGTTGAAACTTTCCCTCAAGTCCACTTCACTCCATTTCCTTTACTCCCCTCCACTATACTGCTTTTCCCACGACTTCACTCCTTTTCATTTCCCGCCAAGTCATTTTTCTCCATTTCATTTCTCTCTACTCAACTCCTCTCAATTTCTTTTCTTTCCACTCCATATCATTTCCCTTCACTCCACTCCATTTCATTTCCAAACACTCCATTTCATTTCACTCCAAACCACTTCATTTTATGTTCCTCAACACCACTCCATTTCATTTCCTTCCTCTGCATTTTATTTCATTTCCCTCAACTCCACTCCATATCATTTTTCTTTATGAACTCCACTCTGTTTCATTTCTGTCTTCTCCACACCGTTTTATTTCCCTCCACTTCACTCCATTTCATTTCCCTCCACTCCCCTCAATTTTATTTCCTTTAGCTCCACTCCATTTCACTTCCCACCACTCCATTCCATTTAATTTCCTTCCACTCCTCTCCATTTTATTTTTTTCCACTTAGCTTCATTCAATTTCCCACCCCTCCACTCCATTTCATTTCCCCCCATTCCTTTCCATTTTAATTTCCACCACTCCGCTCCATTTCATTTAACACTATTCCGTTTTATTTCATTTCCCGCCACTCTACTCCATTTCATTTCCCACCACTCCATTCAATGGCTTTCCCTCCACTCCTCTCCATTTTATTTATTTCCACTCCACTTCATTTCATTTCTCACCAATCCATTCAATTTTTCTCCACTCCTCTCCATATCATTTCCCTCCACTCCACTCCACTCCACTCCACTCCACTCCACTCCACTCCACTCCACTCCACTCCACTTCACTCCACTCCACTCCACTCCACTTCATTTCCCTCCTATCCATTTTATTTTCCTCCACTCCACCTCATGTAATTACCCTCTAGTTCACTCTATCTTACTTTCTTCCACTCCACTCCTTTTTAGATCCCTCCAATCAATTTCATTTCCTTCCATCCACTCCATTTCGTTTCTTATCACTCCATTTCTTTTCCCTCCACTTCACTCAACTCCACTTCTTTTCTTTTCCCTCTACTCCATTTCATTTCCCTTACCTGCATTACATTTCCCACCACTCCATTCCATTTCATTTCCCTCCTCTTCTCTCCATATCATTTCCCTCTACTCCATTTCATTTTCCTCCATTCTGCTCCATTCCATTTCCCACCACCGCATTCTGTTTCAGTTCCATTTACTGCTCTCCATTTCATTTCCGACCAGTGCATTTTATTTCCCTCCAATGCTTTCCATTTTATTTTCCTTCCCCCTCACTCCATTTCATTTCCTGCCACTCCATTCCTTTTCATTTCCTTGAACTCCACTACATATCATTTACCTTCTTTCAACTCCACTCTTTTTCATTTCCCTCCTCTCTACTCCAGGTCATTTCCCTCCACTCCACTCCAATATATTTTACATTTTAATTTCCTTCCACTCCACGCTACTCCTTTTTCTACCACTCTGCTCATCTCCACTCCACTCCACTCCACTCCACTCCACTTTTCTCCATTTTATTTCGCTCCATTTCGTTCCAATCAAAACTTTACTCAGCTCCACTCAACTCCCCTCCATTTCCTTTCCATCCACTCTACTCCACTCCATTTTTTCCCCTAACCTCCACTCAACTCCACTCCATTTTATTTCCCAGCTCTCTACGCCATTTCATTTATCTCCATTTGAATCCAGTCCATTTCATTTCCTTCCATTCCATTCTACGCCATTTCCCGACACTCCAATTAACTCCACTCCGCTCAATTTCCCTCGTCTCTACTCAGCTCCCATCCATTTCAATTCCCTCCACTCCACTCCAGTGCATTTCATTTTCCATCCACTCCAATCTACTCCATTTCATTATCCTCCACTCAACTCCACTCCACTCCATTTCATTACCCTTCACGGCACTCAACACCATTTCATTTTTGTCCACTCTACTCCACTCCATTTCCCTCCACTGCTCTCTGCTCCACTACTTTTCATTTCTCGCATCTGCACTCCACTCCATTTTATTTCCTGCCAATCCACTCCAATGCATTTCTCACCACTCCTCTCTATTTCATTTTTCTCCACTCAAATCCAATTCATTTCATTTCCTTCCGCTCAACTCCTATTCAATTCCCTCCACACCACTCCACTTTATTTTATTACTCTCCACTCAACTTTTATTCATTTTGTTTCCTGCCTCTCAACTCCTCTCCACTCCATTCCATTTCACTTTTTTCAACTCCAGCCAATTCATTTCCCTCTACTCCACTGTACTCCATTTCATTACCCATCACTTCATGCTATTTTCCTCCACTCTACTCAACTCCACTCCATTTCTCTCTACTCCACTCGACTCCATTTACCTCGACTCCACTCCTCTCCATTTCATTTCCCTCCACTCCACTCCACTTCCTTTCGTTTTATTCCACTCCATTCTACATCATTTCATTTCCGTCCACTCAACTAAACAGCACTCCATTTCCTTCCAGTCACTTCCACACCATTTCACTTCCCTCCACTCCACTCTCATCCATTTCATTACCCTCCACTCAACTCCACTCCAATCCATTTCATTTTTATATATTCCACTCTGTTTAATAGCTTTCCGCTCAACTCCACTACATTTCATTTCTCTCCACTCCACTCTACACCATTTCGCTTCTCTCCACTCCCCTCAACTCCACTTCTTTTCCATCCATTCCACACCACTCAACTCCACTCCACTGCATTTCATTTGCCTCAACTCCACTCCAGTCCACTCCACTCCTTTTTATTTCCCTTCTCTACTCCACTCGATTTCATTTCCCTCTGCTCAAGTCCATTGCATTTCATTTCCCTCCACTTTACTCTTCTGTTTCATTTCCCTCCACTCCACTCCACTTAATTTAATTTCACTCAACTCCACTCAACTCCATTTAATCTCCCTCCACTGCACTCATCTTCATTTCATTTCCCAGCACTTCATTCCATTTCTATTCCCACAACTCCCCTCCACTCCATTTCCCTCCACTCCACTCCATTTCCTTTCCTTTCACTCCACTCCACTTCCCCCAATTTCATTTCCCTCCACTCTGCTCCACTCCACTCCTTTCCATTTCCCTCCACTCCACTCCACTTCACCAATTTCATTTCCCTCCATCCCACTCCACTCCACTCCACTCCACTCCACTCCACTCCACTCCACTCCATTTCTGACGCAGCAGCTTTCTGCACCAACCAAGCCCACCGCCACCAGACCCCGTATGTGGAGACAGACCCAGACTCGGATGCTGTGGAGTCAGCTCTCTGTCTATTATCTTTGCTACATAGATTTATAGTCCAAGACAATTCCACACGCATGCATACCCGTGCATCTGTTGCGCAACCCCATGTGCCCACACACCGACCCTCCCCCCTAAGCACCAAATCATTCAAGATGTTTTTCTACTCTCTTCAGCTTGTCCCATAAGCTTCAGCCTATCCCATATAAATAGTCCTTGTCATTACAGTCCTCGGATAGTTGATCAAGTGTTATCGTCCGGCACCACCGTAGTCCCAAGCAGCACCGTCAGGGGCTAGCGATCAGAGCTCACTAGGACCATAGTAACACAGACACCAATATGGGGATGCTGCAAAATGGTGTTTATTCACTACTAAGCACAGCTTATATACCTTTACTTAAGTTATCGTGCCCTGTCCTGATTCGTCCGTACTGGATCTTAACCCCTTACCACAATTCCTTATTTGGCTCCTATTGTCTCCTCATTCCTTCGCCTACTTATCTTGTTTACTTCATTAGCAAGGACAGTCTGTCTGAGCACAACAGCACCCTTTCACTATGCTTAGGGAGAGGCCTATCCCGTACAGCACATATCCCCGTCAAGCGCCTACTACAACATCTCCCCCTCCCTAAGCTAAATATTCCGTACACACACCTAACCCGTACATTGCGAAGCAACGCAAAGCATCTAATCCTAAATACATTTCAGCAAACTATTTCTACTACCCTTCTACTGCGATCCTTTAAGCAAACATCAGAGCAACAGGGAGTCCTTTCCCGTCATAACCCGACTCCCCGTGCTCGGCCAAGCCTTGCCCCGTTACAGCACGAACGCAACCTGCACCCTTCTACAGCCTTTCACACAGTCTGTGATACTCCATCCGACGGTCAAAAGTCTTTTCCATCATTCGTTGCAGGGAGTTCTGCAAGCATCCTACAAAGCATGGAAGACAGATCAGAATACATACAAAGATTGCAAGCCCTATTGCGAGAACCTTAAGCAATTACTTTAACCATGAACCCATTCCCCCAAACAGTCCGTTCAGCCAATTCCCAAAGAGATCACTCTCTTCTTTAATCTTCTGCGTATGTTCTTGCATCCAGCATAGTTGTTTGTGACACGCTGTGATTGCCAGGGACACCATAAACATCAGTGACATTGAAAGTGCCAGCGTTGCAGGTGTGGTGCTCCTCTTGATGAGTGCTTCTCGATCTTGTTGTCCATCCCTCGGTTGTTCTGGAGTTGGCTTCGGTTTGCCAATGAAGAATTTCTGTAGAAAAACTCGCACCTAGACTCAGTTTTTGTAGATATGTTGGTTATATCTGGTATTACTTTTCACGATGGTACCCACAGAATTTTTCCAGATTCATGGTGTTTAACTGCTGCATACCCGACAACAGATACCCTTTAGCAAGCCCTTCCTGCGATCAGGAGGCCCTGACTGGCCTCCCCCAGAGGGGCATTGTGCTCTAACGTGGCCATACGGGCAGCATCGGAAATACAGCCTTTGCTGCTGCAGTGATCTTTGCTGTTGTGGGCCAACAGCTGCGACTATAGCTGCGGCCAGCCCTTCATTAGTTAAAAGAGCCACCTTGAGCTTATCTAAGACATACTGAATAATTTCTCCTGGGGTATTAAGCGTACTCGGGCCGGCTCGTAGCAATGCCTTAACATTGTCATGCGATTTCTGTTGCAGGCAGTCAATGATCACTGGCCCTTGGGCCGGTTTCTGGTGATCAGATCCCTCTGCAGCAGCTAAAAGCCTGTCTGCAAAGCTTTGAAAAGATTCATTCGGGCCCTGGGTAATGTCTGTCCACGGAGCAGGTGGCTAGGCCTTATGCGCGAGTTAATTAAACGCTTCCACCACTGCATCTGTGGCTGCTATTCGCTCGTCCGGCCTTAGTTTTGCTAACTGGCCCCGGGGCAAAGCAACCCCCACGGCCCCCCCTGAAAGCCGCTGGACGCCGGTCCCACACAGGGGGCGGTTTGGGCCGACCTCCGCCGCCCCGGCAAGCCCCCCCAGCTCGGCCATCCAGTCCAACTCCCATAACGTATATTGGACCGGCTTGAGCACCATACGCATTAGGTTTGTGATGTTGTGGGAGAGGAGAGGCCCCGGTGCAGTCAAATCCTGTAGTGCATTTAATGTCAGAGGCGATTTCAGGCCTCTTTTATCCATAAATTCCACCAGGCGCGCAACACCCCCGGGGTCAGGCGGCACCCATTCGGGACCACAATCATTCACAATCACCGGGAATGCCTCTGGAACTATACCCTTCCCCAAAGCCTCTGATCTAATCCGATTCCAGTCTGTCATTTGATCCCTCCCCCTCCACTCAAAGCCAGCCCCTTCTTTCTCCTCTACACTATCACTCACACCACTGCCCCTGGGAGTGACCAGAGACAGTAGGCTACGCCTCCTGTCCGCATTGGACAGACCTTTTGTCTGGTCCCTCCCCATGTGGGCACTAAGTTGATCCTGCTCATGTAGATCACACCTCCCTTCGCCCCCTTGATTCAGGGAACACTGATGCAATTCCGATAAAGGATACAACGTTCTGCCTGAGGGGACCGGATACGGGGGCGGGGGATGAGACAACAAACATCCACTCTCTTGTTGTTTGTCGTCTTCTGAACTGAGCGCGGTCGGCTCAGCCGGCGCCATCTCGCCAATGGTCATTGGCGGCTCCGTCTCCTCTTGGCCCCTGCAAGAAACTGCTCCCGAGCCCCCATCGGACCCCACCGGGTCCGGTGTCTCGCCTCCACTGCCAAGACCCAAAAGGTATCGAGCCTCCGCCAATACCTTTCCCTCAACTCTGGCCGCTTTGAACGCCCCCAGTATCAGACCCCAAGTTTTTAACTCGGACCCACCCTTCTGAGATCTCATAATATGTTGCGCGAGTGCAGAGGTGAGATCAGCCCACCTCCGGTGATCAAGAATCTTGTGAGGGGCTAACCTCAAGTCATTCCTCTCCATTTCATTTCTCTCCACTCAACTCGTCTCCATTTCTTTTCTTTCCACTCCATTTCATTTCCCTTCACTCCACTCCATTTCATTTCCCTTCACTCCACTCCATTTCATTTCCACACACTCCATTTCATTTCACTCCACACCACTTCATTTTATTTTCCTCAACTCCTCTCCATTTCATTTCATGCCACTCCATTCCATTTCATTTTCCTCAACTCCACTCTATATAATTTTTCTTTATCAACTTCACTCTGTTTCATTTCCCTCTTCTCCACTCTGTTTTATTTCCCTCCATTCCAATCCTCTCCATTTCATTTCCCTCCGCTCCACCTCGTTTAATTTCCCTCTAGTCCACTACATCTAATTTTCTTCCTCCCCACTCTATTTCATTGCCCACCAGTCCACTCAGTTCTATTTCCCTCCACTAAAGTCCATTTCCCTTTACTCCACTCCATTCTGTTCCCCTCCAGTCCTTTCTAATTCATTTCCCTCCACTCCATACCAATTCCTTCCACTTTTTTTCCATTTTGTTTCCCACCACTGCAATTAACTCCATTTCATTTCCCTCCATTGAAATCCACGCTGTTTTATTTCCTTCCACTCCACTCCATTTCACTTCCCTTTACACCACTCCACTCCATTTCATTTCCCTTCACATCACACCACTCCACTTAATTTCATTTCCTTCCAATTCACTCCACTCCATTCCACTCCATTTCATTTCCATCCACTCAACTCCACTCCATTTCATTTCTCTCCACTCCACTCTACACCATTTTGCTTCCCTCCACTCCACTCCACTCAACTCTGCTTGTTTTCCATCCACTCCACTCAGCTCAACTCCACTCCACTGCATTTCGTTTGCCTCAACTCCACTCCACTCCACTTTATTTCCCTTCTCTACTCCACTCTATTTCATTTCCCTCCACTCCACGCCACACTCCACTTCCCCCAATTACATTTCCCTCCATCCCGCTCCACTCCACTCTATTTCCCTCCACTTCACTCCACTCCATTTCTCTCCTCTCCTCTCCTCTCCTCTCCTCTCCTCTCCTCTCCTCTCCTCTCCTCTCCTCTCCTCTCCTCTCCTCTCCTCTCCACTCCACTTCACCAATTTCATTTCCCTCCATCCCACTCCACTCCACTCCATTTCTGACGCAGCAGCTTTCTGCACCAACCAAGCCCACCGCCGCCAGACCCCGTATGTGGAGACAGACCCAGACTCGGATGCTGTGGAGTCAGCTCTCTGTCTATTATCTTTGCTACATAGATTTATAGTCCAAGACAATTCCACACGCATGCATACCCGTGCATCTGTTGCGCAACCCCATGTGCCCACACACCGACCCTCCCCCCTAAGCACCAAATCATTCAAGATGTTTTTCTACTCTCTTCAGCTTGTCCCATAAGCTTCAGCCTATCCCATATAAATAGTCCTTGTCATTACAGTCCTCGGATAGTTGATCAAGGCTCCAGCATCACCGGGTGTTGTCTGCTCTTATCTGCTGAATACCTTACAGGGAGATTGGTATCATGCCAATCCTCCCCAGACTGCAAGGCCCACCCTTGGGCCTTTTCGGAATTACCGGATAGACATAACCATTACCACTGACCAGGGAGATACCAGGAGGTAGTTGTATGGGGGCGGGATTGTCTAATTGGGTCGTGACCGTAACCGAGGTATTTCTGCGCAAACCTGTTCTGCTTTCATCTGGGTGGTAGTCCACGCTCCCAGGTAGTGTTTTATCAGGCCTACTGGAATTAAGCCATACCCATCCCACAGCAGATATGTTGGGACGCACCGTACCCAACACCTGCCAGTGGACATTTCCTGCTCGTGGGCTGCTCAGTTGCTGGAGCAGGAATAATCTTGTAGCTATAGCCCTCTGGCAGAGTAACTGAGGCTAGTTGCTTGGTTTTCTTGTCTTGATATAGATGCTCCTACACATCCTATCCCTCACCTCCATCCTTCCTCCTGTGTTGTTAATTACCCAGACCCTTGACAGGGTCTCACTATTGTCACAGGCCATGACATTGAACTGAGGGACGTCCTGACAGCCCCCCACCCCCGAGATAGTTAATGGGCAGGCCTCCGTAGGCCAATGTGCAGGCTAAGCGCCCCCACTAATCACAGTAATGTCCACCCCTGTATCTACCAAGCAGGATAACTTTTTCATTTGAGCATTCCAAAAAAGACAAGCTAAAGCCTGAGGGCGCTCCTGCAGCTCCCATTCTGCTGTGGCAATCGGAAGATCCGCGGGTAGGAACACCGGGGATGGTGTTAAGGGGGTTACGGGGACACTGCTAATCAGTTCTGATGCCCACTGCGGCCATAGAGGGCACTCCCACCACTACTCCGCCCCCTTTGCTGGTCCTGCTGAGGTCACCAGTGGAAGGAGCATCGGCACGGCTAGGAGGTGTGCGCATTTGGACCTTAGCCATGCACCTGGTCGGGTCCCGGCTATGATGCTCCCTGGAGCACCCATTGAGACATTCTTGGAGGCCACATTTTTATCATCAAGCCTGGGAAGGCTCTCCACTCCACTCCCTGTAATTTTTTTTTCATTTCCCTCAGCTCCACTCAACTCAACTTCCATTTTTCTTAATTCCATTCCATTTCAATTCAGTTTCCCTCCTCTTAGCGCTGCTCCACTCCAATCCACGTCAGTCCATTTTCTTTCCCTCCACTCCACTCTTCTCCATTTCATTACCCTTCATTAAACTCCACTCCACTCTTTTTCCTTCCACTCCACGCAACTTCACTCCATTTCCCGTCACTCCACTCCACTTTATCCAATTTCGTTTTACTGCACTCCATGCAACTCAACTTCACTCCATTTCATTTCCTCCAACTCCCCTCCTCTCCATTTCATTTCCCACCATGACGTGTGGAAATCAGACCCTATAGCCAGTAAGCATATAGAGCAGGCATGTGTTTATTGGTGACGTGCGTACACCCTGGTGCAAGGGGGATCACTCCACCTAACTTGCACACTGTCAGGAGAAATCGTGCTATAGATATAGGTTTAACTAATACATAATCAATAGTTGACAGGAATATGGATACATATTCATTACATTCCCGGGAGCCCATTAGCATGCAGTCCCTCCCCCCCTTGTGCATGCATAGTAGGTCGTGATGATGAAGGCTCATAGTCTTCCTCGTGAAGGCGCGTAGTCTTCCTCACTGTAAACTTCTGACCCCGAAGGGGGGGCATCCCCCAAACCGGTTTCAGCTTGCTGTGCAGACTTATAATCACCTCCCTGCCAAATGTTTTTGAGTTCTTCTCCAGTCCTTATTTTCATGACCTTCATCCTTCCTGTTATTCCAGACCTAGCAACTGTGAAAGTGCTTGGAATCCCTTGTTTTCTAATACTCTCTACCTAAACTATCTCTATTTGCCCCCTATTTCTACTTTGTGAAGCTACTTTCCCTTTTCTTGCTGTGAGGCCCTTCTCTCTATAACCGCAGGGTCCTGCTCTCACTCTTCAACCACTCCAGTCCATTTCATTTCCCTTTGCTCCACTCCAGTCCATTTCATTTTTCTTGCACACCACTCAACTCCATTTCTGTCCACTACACTCACCCGTTTCATTTACTTTTACTCTGCTTACTACACTCTGCTCCATTACATATTGCACCACTCCAAATCTGTCCGCCCCATTTCATTTCCCTCTACTCCACTCAGCTCCACTCCACTTCCTTTCCATCCACTCCACTCCATTTCTTTTCCCTCAACTCCACTCCGCTCCTCACCATTTCATTTCCCACCACGCCAATCCATTTCATTTCCTCCATTCCACTCCTCCCCATTTCATTTCACTCCACTCTACTCAATTCCTCTTCATTTCCCTTCACTCCACTCCAGTACGCTCTGATGAGCAGAATCCCACTCTATAATTACAAAGTTGTTATAAAATCAGGTATGTTAAATAAGCCCTGTGCGGGTGCCGGGTGCAAGCGGGATAGCTCCTTCGTACTTGCACACTGTAGGACAAAAGCTTTCTACAGATATATGTAGAACTATTACATAATCAGTGGTTTTCCCGGAATTCAGATACATATTCATTATATTTCTGAGAACCCCTTAACATACATTTCCTCCCCCTCGCGCATGCATTGTGAGCAGTGGGGGTGCCCTCCTGGTGGTCGTTGGATGAAGGCTCATTGTCTTCCTCCGAAAGGTTTGTAATTTACCTCGCTGTAAACTTCTGACCCCAAGGGAGGGGTAGCCCCCAAACCAGTTCTAACTTGCTCTGCCTACATCTTATCACCTCCTTTTCTTGTGTCCTTCAGCTGTTCTCAAACCCTCATCTTTATCTCTTCTACTCCCCTCCCTGCACTCCACTCAATTCCACTTCATTTCCCTCTACTCCACTCGACTCCACACCCTTTTCCCTCCACTTCGCTCCACTCCATTTCCCTCCACTCTAAACGATATCCCTCCACTGTACTCAACCCAATTTCATTTCCCTCCAGTCCACTCCACTCCACTCAACTTCATTTCACTTCCCTCAACTCCAGTCCGTTTCATTTCAGCCCACTCCCCTGAACTGAAATCCTTTTCCTTCCAGTGAACTCAGCGCTATTTACTTCCATTCGACTCCACTCCATTCCATTTCCTTCCACTCCACTCTACACCATTTCTTTTCCCTCAGTTCTTCTCCACCTCATTTAATTTCCTTCTACTCCTTTCAAATCCTCTTCAGTTCCATCCACTCCACTGCACTTTGCTCCACTTAATTTCTTTCAATGCCACTCCACTCTGATTCTTTTCCCTAAACTCCACTCCAATCCATTCCACTGCATACCACTCCTTTTCATTTCTTTCTAATCCACTCAACTGCATTTCATTTCCCACCACTCCACTCTAATCCATTTCAGTTCCTTCTACTCCACTCCACTACATTTCCCTCCACTCCTCTCCATTTCATTTCCCTCCAGTCCTCTGGACTGCACATCCCTCCACTCCATTTTACTCCATTTCCTTCCTCTCAACTCCACTACGTTTTCCTTCTCTACTCCATTTTTTTTTCCCTTGACTCCACACCTTTTCATTCCCCGCCACTCCATTTCATTTCATTTCTCACCACTGCATTTCATTTCTTTTCCCTCGACTCCTTTCCATTTCATTTCCATTAGCCCGACTCGATATCATTTCCCATCACTCCATTCCATTTCATTTCCTTTCACTGCACTCTGTTTCATTTTCCTTCACTCCACTCCATATCATTTCCCTCAACTTTTCTTCACTGCTCCATTTCCCTTCACTCCCCTCAACTCTACTGCATTTCTTACCACTCCACTCCTTTTCATTTCCCGACGCTGCATTCCTCTCCTCTCTACTCCACTCCATTTCCCTCCGGTCCACTCTATTCAAATCCACTTCCTTCAACTCCACTCCACATCGTTTCCCTCCACTCCATTCCACACCATTTCCTGCCACTCCTCTCATTTTCATTTCCCATGACTCCATTTCACTCCATTTGCCTCCACTCTACACCTCTCCATTTCCCTCCTCTCTTCCTTATTATTCTTTCCAGCACTCCACTCCACCCGATTTAATTTCCCGCCACTCCTCTCCATTTTATTTTCTTCCACTCCACTCCATTTCATTTCCCTCCACTGCATTCCATTTCATTTCCCTAGTCTCCACTCCTTTTCATTTCCCATTACTTCTTTCCATTTCATTACCCTCAACTCCTCTCCCCATTTTATTTTCCTCCACTCCATTTTGTTTCACACCACTCCACTCCATTTCATTTCCCTCCACTCCAGCACTCCAGTCTGTTTCATTTCCTTCCACTTCACTCCATATCATTTCTTTCTACTCTATTCCGCTCCACTCCATTTTCCTCCACTCCAATCGATATCCCTCCACTCCATTCCACCCAATTTCATTTCCCTCCACTGCACTCCACTCAACCACATTTCATTTCTCTCTGCTCCACTCCATTTCATTTCCCTCCACTGCACTTCACCTCATTTCTCTTCCCTCCACACCACTGCACTGCACTCCATTTTATTTCTCTTTTCTCAACTCAACTTCCCTTCATTTCCCTCCACTCCCCTATCTTCCACTTTCCCTCCACTCTACTCCACTCCACTATTTTCATTTTCCATCTCCCCACTCCATTTCATTTCCCGCACGACACTCCACTCCACCCAGTTTAATTTCTTTCCAATCCACTTCACTCCACTCAACTCCAATCCACTTCGTTTCCAACTCCTCCACTCCATTGTTTTCTACCTCTTCATTTCAGTTCTGTCCACTACACTCTAATCCATTTCATTTCCCTCCACTTAACTCTGCTCCACTTCATTCTCCTCAACTCCCCTCTACTCCTTTTCATTTCCCCCAACTTCACTCTGCTCCATTTCATTACCCTCCACTCCACTCCATTACACTTCTTTCCACTCTGCTCCACTCCATTTCTTTTCCCTCCATGACACTCCTCTCCACCCAATTTCATTTCCCTCCACTCCACTCAACTGCATTTCATTTCCCTTCACTCCACTCTAATCTATATCAATTCTTTCCAATCCACTCTGCTCCATTTCCCTCCACTCCATTTCACTTTGCTCCACTGTACTTCATTCCATTTCCCTCCCCTCCACAATACTGTACTCCACTGCATTTCATTTCTCTCCATTCCGCTCCACTTCATTTTCATCCACTCCACTCCATTTCATTTGTCACCACTCCACTCCATTGCATTACACTGCACTCCACTGCACTCCACTCCACTCCATTTCATTTCCCTCCACTCCACCTCAATTTCCTTCTAGTCCACTCCATCTTATTTTCTTCCACTCCACTCCGTTTAATTTCCCACCAGTCCACTTCAGTTTTTTTCCCTCCACTCAGCTCCACTGCATTTCCCTGCACTCCACACCACTCTATTTCCCCCCAGTCCTTTCTGTTTCATTTCCCTCCACTCCACTTTATTTCGTTTCCCTACACTCCACTCCATTTCACTCCTCACCACTCCACTCCATTTCTCTCCATTCTGTACCACTCAAAAATCCACTCCACTTCATTTCATTTCCCACCACACAACTCTACTCCATTTCATTTCCCTCAAATCCACTCAACACCGCGCCACTCAGTTGCCCTGCACTCAACTCCAGTCAATTTCTGTCCACTTCACTTCTCTTGATTTCATTTCCTTCCCCTCCATTCTACTCCACTTCATTTCCCTCCACTCCACACAACATCATTTCATTTCAGCAATCTTCACTCTGATCCATTTCGTTACACTTCACTCCTCTCCACTCCATTTAATTTTTCTCCCCTCCATCCAACTGCATTTCCCACCACTCCACTCAATTTCACTTCTTTCCACTCCGCTCCATTCCATTTCCCTCCACGACACTCCACTTTACCCAATTTCATTTCCCTCAACTCCTATCCACCTCATTTCATTTCCCTCCACTCCTATCAAATGCTCTTCACTTCCATCCACTCCACTACACTTAGTTCCAATGTATTTCTTTCAAAGTCAATACACTCTGTTTCATTTCCCTAAACTCCACTCCACTCCTTTTCATTTTTTCTCCACTCCACTCCATTTCATTTCCATCCACTCCACTCAACTCCTCCTTATTTCCATTCGCTCTAGTCCATATTGCTCCACTTCATTTCCGTAAACACCACACCACTCCATTTCATTTCCCTCCACTTCCCTCCACTGCATTTCCTTACATTTAACTGAACTCCACTCAATTTTTTTCCCTCCACTCTACTGCTCTCCATTTAATTTCCCTCTACTCCACTCCACTCCATTTCATTTCCCTCCACTCCACTCCACCCATTTCATTTCTCTCTTCTGCATTCAGCTCCTCTTCATTTCCATCCACTCCACTCAACTCAATTTCCTTCTAATTTACGCTAGTACGTTTCATTTTGCACTCCTCAACTCTACTCCATTTCATTTCCCTCATCTCCACGTAACTCCACTCCACTCAGTTGCCCTGCACTCAACTCCACTGCATTTCTATCTACTCCACCCCATTTCATTCCCCTCCACTCCATTCAACTCCTTTTCATTTTTGTCCACTCTACTCCATTTCATTTCCCTCCACTGCATTCTACTCCACTGCATTCCATTTCTCGCAACTCCACTCCACTCCATTTCATTTCTTTCCAGTCCGCTGCACTACATTTCCAACCACTCCACTCTATTTCATTTCCCTCCACTCCACTCTAGTCCATTTGATTTCCATCTACTCCTCTCCACATCATTTCATTTCCCATCACTCCACTCTATTTCCCACCACACCACTTATCTCCATTTTATTTCCCTAAACTCGACTCTACTAAACTCCATTTCATTTCCTTCCACTCCACTCCACTCCACTCATTTTCATTTCACTCCACACCACTACAGTGCATTTCATTTCTTTCCATACCTTGGTACTCCTTTTGCCTCCACTCCACTTCACTTCCTAGCACTCCAGTTCATTTCATTTCCTACTACTCCACTCTACTCCATTTCCTGCAACTCCAATCCACTCCACACCATTTCATTTCTCTCCACTCCACTCCAATCCATTTCATTTCTTTCCTCTCCACGTGTCATGGTTTTGTAACTTTGCTATTGGTATTCCACATCGTAACACGGGCACAGATCTATCTAGGTAACTCCGTGACACCACCCTACTCCTTTTGCCTCCACTCCACTCCGTTTATTTTTTTCTACTCCTCTCTATTCTATTCCGTTTCCCTCCACACCAGTCCACTCTTCTCCATTTCCCTCCACTCCACACAACTTTATTTACCTCCACACTACTTAACTCCATTTCATTTCCCTCGACTCAGTTCCACTCCATTTCAGTTCATTCCACTCCACCCCATTTCATTACCTTCCTGTTCACTCCACCGCATTTTATTTCCCTCAACTCCTCTCCACTCCATTTCATTTCCCTCTACCTCGCTCGACTCCATTTCATTTCCCTCAAGTTCACTCCACTCCATTTCCCTTTACTCCACTCTAATCCACTTTATTTCCTTCCAGTCCACTTCACTCCATTTCCATCAACTCCACTTCACTCAACTTTATTTCACTTGCCTCCACTCGACTCCACCTTATTTCATTTCTTTAGACTCCACTCCACTCTACACAATTTCATTTCCCTCCACTCGGGCCATTACAATTTTCTCCACTCCACAAAAGTTCCCTGAATGTCATTTAATTCCACTCCACTCTACTCCGTTCCATTTCCCTCCACTCCACAGTATTCCATTTCGTTACCCTCCACTCCACTCTTCCATGTCAATTTTCTCAACTTCACTCCACTCCATTTCATTTCCCTACGCTCAACAGTACTCCATTTCATATCCCTCGACTCCACTCCATTTCATTTCTCTCCACTCCACTCTAATCTACTTCATTTGCCTCCTCTCCACTCCACTTCAATCCATTACATTTCCTTCATGTCCACTTCGCACATATTACATCCACTCCATCAACTCCACTCTATTTCTTTCCACTCCACTCCATTTCATTTTCCAGCAGTCCACTGCATTTTATTTCCCTCCACTCCACTGCACCACATTTCAAATCCCTCCACTCCACCCACTTTGATTTTTCTCCACTCCACTCATGTCAACTGCATTTCTTTAATCTCCAGTCAACTCCCATCGATTTCATTTCCCTCCACTGTATTCCACTCCACAATATTTATTTTCCCTCCACTCCACTGCCCTACACTGCATTTCATTTCCCTCTGCTCATCTCAACTCTTCTTCATTTCCTTCCACACTACTGCACTCAATTTCATTTCCGTCCACTTCACTCCACCCCTTTTCATTTCCCTCCACTTCACTCAGTTCCACTTCATTTCCCTCCACTCCGATCTGCTTAGTTTCCCTGCACTCTACTCTACTTCTATCCTTTTCAATTCCCACCACTCCAATCCATTTAATTTCCTTCCACTCCACTCCATTCTAGTAAACTCCTCTCCACTTCACTCCATTTCACAACATTTCCCTCCACTCCACTGCATTCCTTTTCGTTTCCCTCCACCTCACCCCGCTTCAGCCAATTTCATTTTTGTCCACTCCACTCCACTCTCTCTAGTAAACTCCCATGATTGGAGTGCTGCAATGGATGGCTACAAACTCTTTAGGAAGGATAGGCAAGAAAGGAGGGGCGGTGGCATGGCTCTCTATGTTAAACAGTGCTTTGAGGTTACTGAACTTATGACTGGGGATAATAAGGTTGAATCTTTATGGGTTAAGATCAGGGGAAGAGCCAACAAGGCAGAAATCCTGGTGGGCATCTGTTATAGACCGCCAAGACAGGATGAAGAGACAGATGAGGTGTTCTATGAGCAGCTGGTGGACGCTGCGCGATTGCTGGCCCTTGTCCTCATGGGGGACTTCAACTTCCCTGACAAGAGCTGGGAAGAAAATTTAGCACAGAAGAAGCAGTCTAGGAGGTTTCTGGAATGTATGGAGGACAACTTCTTGATGCAGATGATAAGAGAACCTACGAGAGGAGCTGCCCCATTAGACCTGCTGTTCACAAACAGAGAAGGTCTGGTGAAAGATATAGAGGTTGGGGGCTGTCTTGAGCACAGTGACCATGACATGGTAGAGTTCTCGATTCTTGCTGGAGTCAGGAGGGGGAACAGTCAGTTCTTGAGAACCCCCAGTCACTCCAGAAATATGGACTGATTCTGTCCCTTCATGATTCGAGGGCATTAGAGTGCACTGCGCACCGGTATCCACCAGTGCCTTATATTTCTGTGGTTCTGATGTGCCAGGCCATCGGATCCACACAGTCCAATAAACTCTGTTATCCCTCTCCCTCCTTCCCTCCCTGAGGGCAGGGCTACTCTATTCATTTCCTGTGGTAACTGGAGCAACTACACTGGTGGTTCGTCTGTTCTGTAATTCTCTCACCCGTGCTCGCATTGCAGGAGTATCTTGATCATGCCACTTCCTCATGTCTTCTCCATGGGCACGGAGGTAATGCCACAAGGCAACACGCAAAGCAGTCCTATTGTTGTTTCTCACTCGAGCAGGAAAGCATTTGCCTTCAATAGCTGAAATTTTTGATGATACAGGTGAGGAGGGGGATCCATCTTTAATTAATTGGATTTTCATTAGTTTGATAAGTTCTTTCATTAGGCCCCTTTGCTTATCCTGATCTTCGTCAAACGTTTCTGATACTATTACGGGTTCATCACGATTAATCAGTAGAGACACCTGCTCTTGTACTTCATCCAGTCTATTTGCTACCTCTGAGACAGCTGAAATGGAAACGTGAGTTGGGGGTAGATGTTCCTCATAGTTTTGGAGTGTAAGAATCAATTTGAGAACTAGGGGTCTTCTCTGCTGACCCTCGTATCTCTGGAATGTTGCTACTAGTTGTCAACGGTTTAAGGGCTGGTCTGGCTCTGTGGCGCAATGGATAGCTCATTGGACCTCTTTCCTCCTCTTCTCTTACATCGCCTGCTTCTTCTACTTCACCCTCCTCCTCTTCTCTTACATTGACTGCTTCCTCTACTACACCCTCCTCCTCTTTCTTCTGTTCTAACTGAGTGGAAATTTGTTTCGTTTTCCGTCCTCTTACAGGGGCAACTGACATCGATTCTGGTGCCTCCTGTGGTTGATCAGGTTGGTCAGTCCCGATGCTCTTACTCTCCAGCTCGTCTCGGAGTCTATCTTGCTCAATTATGAGAGTGCTTAGTTCAGATTCGAGCTTGGCTTGATGAGACTGAATTTTGGTTATCTCACTTTGGAGACTGAATTTTGCATGCTGGAGGGCATCTCACTCAGTTCGGAGTACATCCTGTTCAGACTTGAGGGAGTTCCTCTCGAACTGGAGTGTGTCTCGCTCAGACCGGAGATTCTCCTTCTCGGCTTGGAGATTCTCTCGCTCAGCCCGGAAGTTCTCCTTCTCAGCTTGGAGATTCTCTCGCTCAGCCCGGAAATTCTCCTTCTCGGCTTAGAGATTCTCTCGCTCAGCCCGGAGATTCTCCTTCTCAGCTTGTAAACCCTTTCGCTCGGCCCAGAGACTCTCCTTCTCAGCTAGGAAAATACTTCTCTCAATTTCTAGAATTCTTTCCCTCTCTGGGATAGTATTAAATAAGGCCCGATAAGCATTAGCCAGGCCCCAAATCATTTGTGCCTCCTCAGATCTGCCTAGGCCACGACATCTCTGTCTCAAATATCTGTTCAGGCTCTCAGGATCTTTTAGGTGTTCAGGAGTAAAGTTCCATGACACCGAACATGCTCATCTCTCTAAAGTCTCTCCCAAGTCTCTCCGTACACCCTGCCACTCAGTATTCTCTGGTTTTGGAGGTGACTTCTTCAGAATACGATAATTCCAGATACTGAGTGAAATAATTACAATGGCAAACAGAGCATTCAGGGAGATTAACAACGTGGTCAGGTGAGCATTCAAACAATCCATAAAGGATTCGCAAGAGAGACTGGGAACCTGCTTCAAAATCCCAAGTTCTGTGAAATTAGTAGCTCTCCCTACAAACTGGTTTAAAACAGAAAGCAGAATCATTTTTTTTTCCTTCCTCTTTACTAAAGCAAGATAGCAGTGCTCAAAGTTTACAAAATATCTCAGAATATTGGCAGTCCCCCTGGACTTTCAAGGTCAAGTTTTTCAGTGAGCACGTATGAAAAAGATAAACTTTCCCAACGAAGCTCTCCGAGAGCAGAGAGAGATTTGTTCTAAAAAGCTAAAAAGCAGCTTATGCCCGCATTCTCCACCAAAAAATGTCAACGGTTTAAGGGCTGGTCTGGCCCGGTTCTGCGACTAGTGGGGCGGAGGGATTTCACAAAATCCGTGCCTCCAGGAAGGGAAACAGGGGACCCCAAAATAATTAAAAACAGCGGCAAAGATCTGAGGAGAAACAAACTAATTTACTAAATATAGTATCGAAATCAAAGATAACACACTATAATACAATATAAATCCACAATAATTGAGAGAAAGATTGTCCGAAAGCCAAAGGCCTTACGCTAATACAGAAGCCCTGCGTGCAGTCGGGCGCAGCAGTAGCGAGCTGATCCGACAAGGAACACGGCGAGACGAG
Source organism: Gallus gallus (assembly GCF_016699485.2). Classification (NCBI taxonomy): domain Eukaryota; kingdom Metazoa; phylum Chordata; class Aves; order Galliformes; family Phasianidae; genus Gallus; species Gallus gallus. The sequence continues at coordinate 8,421,127 of NC_052571.1, forward strand.
AAGAGGGCCGAGTCAGATGACCTGCGTCCTTATATCTGTTCCCTTGAGCAGGAATGATAACAGTACTCGAAAAAGTTCTTGGGGAACGTACTTGTTCTTCTCTTCCAGGCAGGTACCAGGAACTAAAGCATTTGCACTTCAACTCCCAGTACACTGCATGATGTTGTGATGTGAAATACTGATAACCAAAAATCATAAAACCATGACACTAGTGTGGGGGCGTATCTGTCTGGTGCTGCTCTTATAAGTTTTTGCCATATGTCAGGTGTTGTCCTCACTCTCTCCAGATCATGGTTTTGGCGTGGATCATTAGGAGCAAAATTACAGTCATATAATATTTCCACCAGGGCTATTTCCCTCAAGTACAGGATACCTTTCTCGATTGTATCCCACGTTTTCATTGCAGGCTGCAGAAGTTCTTTGTAGGGATACCTTTCCCTCACAGCTATTAATATTCGGTCCCAGAGGGTTGCAGCTCCATCCAAACATCTACTAATTCCCCTGTCAATGGATTTGTCTCTGGCAATGTCTCCTAGTTGGCAGGCTTTGTTACCATCTAGAGACAAGCTACTGGCCCCACTATCCCAACAGCAAAGCAACCAGGTGTCAAGTGTTTCCTTCCGGCGCCGTTCAAATTCCTTCCTTGAGCTTTGGATTTCAGTCATCTTGAGAGGTCGACGAACAATAATAGAGATCTCCTCTTCATCGCTCTCCTCTTCATGCCTCTTGGTTTTTGCTTTTGCCTTTCTTGGTTCTGAGGAAGTCCCCTCACCTGGATCTTCCTCTACCTCCTCCTCCACCTCTTCTTCTTCTTCTTTATTTGGTTCTAGATGCAAGGACACCCGCTTCCATTTCTTGCCTTCTACAGGGGCTACTGACACTGTTACTGGTGTCTGCTGTGACTGATCAGGTCTGACTTGGAGATTTCCCCTTTGGCTTGCACCTCCGCTCGGAAACTCTCTCTTTCCAGAATAGTACTATACAGAGCGTGGTAGGCACAATCCAGGCTCCAAATTAGCCGTACTTCCTTTGATCTAAGCTGCACTGCCCCTGACTCAAATGCTGGCTCAGTTTCTCGGGATCCCACAGATGTTCAAGAGTGAAATCCCATGACAGTGCGGGTCCCCACACTTCTAAGATTCTTCCTAAACCTTTCCATATTCCCTGCCAGTCAGCATTCTCTGGTCTTGGAGGAGGCTTCTTCCACTTAGCACGAATGAAGAGGAATACATTCAAGGATATTGATAACATACACACAAATGTGAGCACTGACTCGGTATTTGAAAAACGTTCGACAAACTGAGAGGGAAGCCTGGAAACCGGTTTGAAAGTCTCAAAATTCAAATTATACAACACTGCATAAAGCCACCAGACAGGTGCCTCTATCAGTGCCCTTATTTGGTTATATACAAACGCAATTCCACAGCAAGACATCAAGATGTTAATTATAGGCCAGTAACTGGCAAGGAACATAGTAGCTTTTAATCCCTTATACAGTGCTCTGACAATAAAGAGCAACCTCATAGCTGGTAACTGCTACAGGGAGGGGGTGGGGGGGGGGGGGTGATGAGAAAAAAAAAAAAAAAGAAAACAAACGGAAACCTCTCGGTACAGTGTCTGGAGTTTGGCGAACTGCCCAGGCTATAATCTAATCTATGAAGGTCACACCAACACCAGCAATGCCTTGTAGTCTCACAGTCTGGCTTTTTTCTTACTTGAAAAATCCTTTTTTTCTTACTAACGTTAAAAAATCCTTTTTTCTTACTAACATTAAAAGCTTCAGACGTCTGCCCGCATTCTCCACCAAAAATTTGTCACGGAGTTATCTAGATAGGTCTGTGCCCATGACAGGGGGGCAGTAGGCTCGCGGGCCTCCCCCCCACCCCAGATTCCTGAGAAAAAAAAGCAGTGCAGCGGCAACGATCTAATCAACAGAACTTATTTTACTAACTACGATGTTGGAATGCAAGATGACACGATATAATACAATCTAATTGGGAGTAAGGATAATAAATGAAATGAGAGAGAGCGAAAGACCGATAGAGTGAGAGAGAGTGTGAGAGAGTTTCCGAAACCGAAAGCCCTACTTGATGAAGGTGCACGGCTTGGAAAGCATACCCACTCCTCTCCCTGGCAGCAAGAGAAAGTGAAAAAAAAACCGCGCGCAACCAGATGACGTATCTTTCGTGATGTATCTTCCTTCTCTGACCGTGAGGTCCTCTGGGATATGTAGTTCTTCTCTTTTGTCCATGATGTTATGATGTGGAATACCTATAGCAAAGTTACAAAACCAGGACAAACAGCAAAACTGCTACTTTGGAGTTCCGGAGGGCTGACTATGAATTGTTCAGGAGTCTAGTAGGGGGTATCCCCTGGGGCTCAGTCTTAGAGAGTAAAGGGGTACAAGATGGCTGGTCGCTCTTCAAGAAGGAAGTCTTAAAGGCACAGGAGCAGGCTGTCCCCCTGAACCGCAAAATGAGCTGGTGCGGAAGAAGACCGGTGTGGATGAATAGGGAACTATTCTTGAGGCTCTGGGAGAAAAAGAATATCTACCTCCTGTGGAAGAAGGGACGGGCAAACCGGAAAGAATACAAAGAAGTTGATAGGATGTGCAGGGAGAAAATTAGAAAGGCAAAAGCCCAGCTGGAACTCAACCTGGCTGCTGGCTCTGGAGAGGGAACAAGAAACTCTTTTACAAGTATATCAACAGTAAGAGGAGGACCAGGGAGAATCTCCATTCTCTACTGGATGAGGCTGGGAATGTGACCACTGAGGATAAGGAAAAGGCAGACGTTCTGAATGTCTTCTCTACATCTGTCTTTAAAAGTCAGACCAGTTTTCCTCAGGTTTCTCCACTCTCTGACCTGGCAGCCTTGTCTGGGGATCAGACGAAACGCCCCACAATTCAGGAGGAAACAGTCAGAGACGTGATACTCCAACTGGACTGCCACAAGTCCATGGGACCAGATGAGATTCACCCGAGAGTGCTGAGGGAACTGGTGGAAGTGATAGCCGAGCCGCTTTCCATCATCTATCAGCGCTCCTTGTCGACGGGTGAGGTCCCAGAAGACTGGAGGCTTGCCAATGTGACTCCCATGTACAAGAAGGGCTGCAGGGAGGATCCGGGGAACTACAGGCCTGTTAGCCTGACCTCAGTGCCGGGGAAGATTATGGAGCAGATTGTCTTGAGGGAGATCACGTGGCACGTGCGAGACAACTGGGGGATCAGGCCTAGCCTGCATGGGTTCATGAAGGGCAGGTCCTGCTTGACCAACCTGATCTCCTTCTATGATCTAGTGACCCGTCTGGTGGATGAGGGAAAGGCTGTTGATGTACTCTACCTAGATTTCAGCAAAGCCTTTGGCCCTGTCTCACACAGTATTCTCCTGCTGAAGCTGGCAGCCCATGGCTTGGACAGGTACACTCTTGGCTGGGTAAGGAACTGGCTCAAGGGCTGGGCTCAGAGAGTGGTGGAGAATGGAGTTAAATCCAGCTGGCAACCGGTCATGAGTGGTATTCCCCAGGGGTCAGTGCTGGGGCCTGTCCTGTTTAATATCTTTATTGATGACCTGCATGAGGGCATTGAGTGTAGCCTCAGTAAGTTTGCAGATGACACCAAGCTGGCTGGAAGTGCTGACCTGCCTGCAAGTAGCGAGGCCATACAGAGGGATCTGGATAGGCTGGATAGCTGGGATGAAGCCAATGGGATGGGATTCAACAAAGACCAAAAGCCGGGTCCTGTACTTTGGCCACAATAACCCCAGGCAATGCTACAGGCTTGGGGCAGAGTGGCTGGAAGACTGTGTAGAGGAAATGGACCTGGGGGTATTGATTGACGCAAGACTGAACATGAGCCAGCAGTGTGCCCAAGTGGCCAAGAAGGCCAATGGCATCCGGGCTTGTATCAGAAATAGTGTGGCCAGCAGGAACAAGGAAGTAATTATCCCCCTGTACTCAGCACTGGTGAGGCCGCACCTCGAGTACTGTGTCCAGATTTGGGCCCCTCACTGTAAGAAAGGCATCGAGGCCCTGGAGTGTGTCCAGAGAAGGGCAACAAAGCTGGTGAGGTGTCTGGAGCACAGGCCTTATGAAGAGCGGCTGAGAGAGCCGGTATCGTTCAGTCTAGAGAAGAGGAGGCTCAGGGGAGACCTTATTGCTCTCTATAACTACCTGAAGGGAGGCTGTAGTGAGCTGGGGGTCAGCCTCTTCTCTAGTGTGACTAGTGATAGGACTAGAGGGAACGGCTTCAAGCTGCACCAGGGAAGGTTCAGGCTGGACGTTAGGAAATACTACTTCTCTGAAAGGGTGGTCTGGCACTGGAATGGGCTGCCAGAGAGGTGGTGGAGTCACCGAGCCAAGTGGATTCCAAAGAGCGTTTCGACGTAATGTTGAGGGACATGGTTAAGCGAGAACCATTGGTGAAGGGCGAATGGTTGGACTGGATGATCCTGTGGGTCTTTTCCTACCTTAGAGATTCTATGATTCTACGATTCTATGATTTCATTCTCTTCAGTCCGCTCCACTCCACCACATTTCATAGAGTCATAGAATATCATAAAATAGCCTTGGTTGAAAAAGACCAAAATGATCATTGAGTTTCACCCCCCCTGCTATGTGCAGGGTCGCCAACCACTAGACCAGGCTGCCCAGAGCCACATCCAGCCAGGCCTTGAATACCTCCAGGGATGAGGCATCCACAACCTCCTTGGGCAACCTGTTCCAGTGTGTCACCACCCTCTGTGTGAAAAACTTCTTAGTAATATCCAACCTAAACCTCCCCTGTCCCAGTTTAAAACCATTCCCCCTTGTGCTTTCACTATCCACCCTTGAAAACAGCCGTTCCCTTTCCTGTTTATACTCTCCCTTCAAGTACTGGAGGGCCACAATGAGGTCTCCCTGGAGCCTTCTCTTCTCTAAACTGAACAAGCCCAGTTCCCTCAACCTTTCCTCATAGGAGAGGTGCTCCAGCCCTCTGATCATCTCAGCAGCCCTCCTCTGGACCTGCTCCAAGAGCTCCACGTCCTTCCTGTACTGGGAGCCCCAGGCCTGGACGCAGTATTCCAGATGGGGCCTCACAAGAGCTGAGTAGAGGGGCACAATCACCTCCCTCTCCCTGCTGGCCACCCCTTTTTTAATGCAGCCCAGAACGTAGTTGGCCTTCTAGGCTGCAAGCGCACACTGCTGGATCATGTCCAGCTTCTTGTCTACCAGGACCCCCAAGTCCTTGCCCGCAGGGCTGCGCTCAAGGAGATCATCCCCCCGTTTGTAAAAATACCTGGGATTGCCCCGACCCAAGTGCAGCACCCTGCACTTGGCCTTACTGAACCTCATTAGGTTCTCATGGGCCCACTTCTCCAGCCTGTCCAGGTTGCTCTGCATGGCTTCCCTTTCTTCCAACGCATCGACTGCACCACTCAGCTTGGTGTCATCCGCAAACTTGCTGAGGGTGCACTCAATGCCATCGTCTATGTCATTGATGAAGATGTTGAAGAGCACCGCTCCCAAGACCGACTCCGGAGGGATACCGCATGTGACCAGCCTCCACCCTGACACAGACCCATTGATCAAAATCCTTTGGCAGCGTCCTGCCAGCCAATTCCTAAACCATCAAAAAGTCCATCCTTCAAAGCCGTACTTCTCCAATTTAGAGGGAAGGATGTGGTGAGGCACCTTGTCAAAGGCCTTGCAGAAGACCACGTAGATGTCATCTACCACAGTTCTCCCATCCACCAAAGCTGTCACTCCATCGTAGAAAGCCACCAGATTGGTCAGACACGATCTGCCCTTGGTGAAGCCATGCTGGCTGTCTCGGATCACCTCCTTATCCCTTATGTGCCTTAACGTAGTGTCACGGAGTTACCTAGATAGATCAGTGCCTGTGACAGGGGGGCAGTAGGCTCGCGGCCCCCCCCCCCCCCCCCCCCCCCCGGCTTCCCGAGAAAAAACAGAGCAGCGGCAACGATCTAAGAAGGAGAACTTATTTTACTAACTACGATGTTGGAATGCAAGATGACACGATATAATACAATCTAATTGGAAGTAAGGATAATAAATCAAATGAAATGAGAGAGTGAAAGAGCGAGAGAGAGAGAGAGAGAGAGAGAGAGTGAGAGAGTTTCCGAAACCGAAAGCCCTACTTGATGAAGGTGCACGGCTTGGAAAGCACACCCACTCCTCTCCCGCAGCAAGCAAAAGTGAAAAAAGACCGTGCACAACCAGATGACGTATCTTCCGTGATGTGTCTTCCTTCTCTGATCGTGAGGTCCTCTGGGATATGTAGTTCTTCTTCTCTTTTTTCCATGATGTTATGATGTGGAATACCAATAGCAAAGCTACAAAACCATGTAATTCCACCACTTATTCTACATCATTATATCATGCTTAATATATATACATAGAACTACTGACTGCACTCCCCCAACATCAAATTCCCTTGTGGCACACATTGAACATCCCCATCTTTCTGCATCACCCACCAAGTGGAGCCAGGTCCCTGGGCAAAAACAGTTCCACTGAGAGGTCTGCCCTTTCCAGAGGCTGGAAGGACCCAAACTGCTATTCCCAACATGCTCTTTACATGTACTACAGGGACCTTATCTCCCTCTACGGTATGTAGGGAGCTGGATTGGGTAGGACCATCACGATTGATAGATCCTCTAGTGTTGACCAACCAGGTGGCTCCTGCCAGATGCTTCTCCCAGTGCTTAAATGTTCCACCACCCATTGCTTACAGCATAGTTTTTAACAACCCATTGCATAGTTCAATTTACCAGAAGCTGGTGCATGATAGGGAATATGATAAATCCACTCAATGCCATGTTCTTTGGCCCAAGTATTTTTAAGGGAATTTTTGAAATGAGTCCCATTATCTGGTTCAGTTCTTTCTGGGGTGCCGTGATGCCGCAAGACTTGTTTCTCCAGACCTAATATGGTGTTTCTGGCGGTAGCATGGGGTACGGCATATGTTTCAAGCCACCCAGTGTTTGCTTCCACCATGGTAAGCACATAACGCTTACCATTGCGAGATCATGGCTAGCTGATATAATCAACCTGCCACGCCTCCCCATATTTATACTTTTGCCATCGCACTTCCTCCCAGAGAGGTTTCATTCTCTTGGCTTGTTTAATTATGGCACATGTTTCACAGTCATGAATAACTTGTGCAATAGTGTCCATAGTTAAGTCCACCCCTCGGTCTCTAGCCCACTTATGTGTTGCATCTCTTCCTTGATGGCCCGAGGTCTCATGGGCCCACTGAGCTAGAAATAATTCACCCTTGTTCTGCCTGTCCAAGTCTATTTGAGCCACCTCAATTTTGGCAGCCTGATCTACCTGATGGTTATTTTTCTGTTCTTCCATAGCACGACTCATGGGCACTTGAGCATCTACATGACGCACCTTTACAACCATATTCTTTATTCGGGCAGCAATGTCTTTCCACAGTTCAGCAGCCTAAACAGGTTTACCCCTCCTTTGCCAGTTATTTTGCTCCCACTGCTGTAACCACCACCATAAGGCATTCACCACCATCCATGAATCAGTATAAAGATAAAGCACTGGCCACCCCTCCCGTTCAGCGACATCTAAGGCTAGTTGGACAGCCTTGACCTCTGCAAATTGGCTTGATTCTCCTTTTCCTTCAGTGGCCTCTGCAACTTGTCGCATGAGGCTCCACACAGCAGCTCTCCATCTGCGATACTTCCCCACAATACGACATGATCCATCTGTGAACAGGGCATATTTCTTTCCATTTTCTGGTAGTTCATTGTATGGTGGGGCCTCTTTGGCACGTGATACCTCTTCTCCTGGTGGTGCTCCAAACTTTTTGCCTTCAGGCCAGTCCATGATCACCTCTAAGATACCTGGACGACTGAGGTTCCCCATTCGAACTCGTTGTGTAATCAGTGCAATCCACTTGCTCCAAGTGGCATCAGTGGCGTGATGGGTGGAGGGAACCTTTCCTTTAAACATCCAGTTCAGCACTGGCAGTCGAGGTGCCAGGAGGAGCTGCGTCTCAGTACTGACTACTTCGGAAGCAGCCCTAACCCCCTCATACGCGGATAAGATTTCCTTCTCAGTCGGAGTGTAGCACTCTTCAGACCCCCTGTATGCTCGACTCCAGAATCCCAGGGTTGGCCTCGGGTCTCTCCTGAGGTTCTTTTCACAAACTTCAGGTGGGATCTTTGCCCATGACAGGGGGGCTGTAGGCTCGCAGGCCCCCTCCCCCCCCGACTTCCCCCAAAAAAACAGAGCAGCGACAACGATCTAAGAAGGAGAACTTATTTTACTAACTACGTTGTTGGAATGCAAGATGACACGATGTAATACAATCTAATTGGGAGTAAGGATAATAAATCAAATGAAATGAGAAAGTGCGAAAGAGTGATAGAGAGAGAGAGAGAGAGAGTGAGAGAGTTTCTGAAACCGAAAGCCCTACTTGATGAGGGCGCACAGCTTGGAAAGCTCACCCACTCCTCTCCCTGGCAGCAAGCGAAAGCGAAAAAAGACCGCGCGCAACCAGATGACGTATCTTTCGTGATGTGTCTTCCTTCTCTGACCGTGAGGTCCTCTGGGATACGTAGTTCTTCTCTTTTGTCCATGATGTTATGATGTGGAATACCATTAGCAAAATTACAAAACCATGACCCGTAGCTTCTAGGAAGATCTTCCTAGGCACAGAGGTGAGGCTCACAGACTTGTAGTTCCCTGGGTCTTCCTTTCTCCCTTTCTTAAAAATGGCAGTAATGTTTCCCTTTTTCCAGTCACCGGGGACTTCACCAGACAGCCATGATTTTTCAAATATGATGGACAACGGCTTGGCAGCCATATCAGCCATCTCTTTCTGTACCCTAGGATGGATATCATCCAGCTCCATGGACTTACAGACATTCATTTTCATGAGGAGGACTCAGACTTGTTCTACTGTTACAACGGGACAAAAACCACTCCTCACACCCTCACCTAGAGGCTCCTGGTCCTGGCAGACATGGGAATCCCAACCACCTGTGAAGACTGAGGCAAAGCACTCTTTGAGTACCTCAGCTTTTTCTATGTTTGAGGAAGCCAGGTCCCCATTGCCTTTCATCAGATGGGGAACACTCTCCTTGGCCTGCCTCCTCCTACCTATGTACCTGTTATCTTTCACATCCCACACCAATTTCAGCTCCATCTGCGCCTTGGCTTTCCTAATCCTATCTCTACACACACGGACAACAGCCCTCTATTCCTCCCAGGATACACAACCCTGCTTCCACTTACTGTACATTTCACTCTTTTCTTTCAGTTTAAGCTGTAGGTCCTTGCACAGCCACGACGGTCGCCTGCCTCCCCTGCTCGACGACTTCTGCTAGGGGAAGGAGAGCCGTTGTGTTCTCAGAAGGGTGCCCTTAAAGAGCTGCCAGCTTTGTTCTGTACCCATGCCCTTAAGGACAGTTTCCCAGGGGATCCCACTCAGCAGTTGCTTGAGCAGCCAGAAGTTTGCTCTCCTAAAGCACAGGGTCCTAGCTCTGCTTTTTGCCAGGCCTGCAGTCTTCAAGATCACAAACTCCACCAAGGCATGGTCACTATAGCCCAGGCTGCCTATAATCTTAACCTCTCTAATGCTCTCCTCTTCATTAGTGAGCACCAGGTCCAGTAAGGCTTCACCTCAGGTTGGTCCATCTATTACTTGGACCAAGACGTTGTCCTCGACAGACTCCAGTAATCTCCTGGATTGGCTGCCACCCGGCATGCCACTATCTCAGCAGATATCCAGGTGGTTGAAATCCCCCATCAGGACAAGAGCCCGCGAGTGCGACACCTCCTGCAGCTGAAGCAAGAAGGCCTCGTCCACAGCCTCCTCCTGATCAGGCGGCCTGTAGCAGACCCCAACCACTAGATGCCCTTTGCTGGACCGATCCTTGATTTTCACCCACAAGCTCTCGACCTGATCGTGGCTGTTCCTCAGACACAGCTCTTCACAATCTATCCACTTCCTAACATAGAGGGCAACTCTGCCACCCCTCCTACCCTGTCTATCCCTTCTGAAAAGCCTGTAGTCCTCAATCAGGGTATTCCAATGATGGGATTCATCCCACCTTGTTTCCGTGATAGCAAGTAGGTCATACTTTCCCAAATGAGCCACGGTTTCGAGCTCCTCCTGTTTATTTTCCATGCTGCGCGCGTTGGTATAGAGGCATTTAGCTTGGCTATTTGCCTTGTTGCCTTCTCGGAGGAATCCTCCCTAATACGTCCAGGACAAGTCTGGGGTTTTCCCTTACCACCTCCCAGGGTGACAGCTTTCCCACGCGCTTCTCTGTCACCCAGTACACTCCCTTCCCCCATCTTATCAAGTTTAAAGCCCTGCTAATCAGCCCAGCCAGCTTGTTCCCAAGAATATTTGTGTCCCTTCTAGTCAGTCGTCTCCCATCCGCGTCAGCATTCCATTGTTCTCAAGGCTGCGTCCCAAGCCATAGTACCCAAAGCCCTGAGTATGGCACCATAAAGATGAAGGTTTGAGAACAGCTCAAGGACACCAGGCAAGGAGGTGATAAGATGTCCACAGAGCAAGTCAGAACTGGTTCACGGGCTACCCCTCCCTCGGGGTCAGAAGTTTACAGCAAGGAAGACTACTAGACTTTCTGAGGAAGAAGACGAGCCTTCATCCAACGACCACCAGGAGGAGACCCCCACTGCACACGATGCATGCGCAAAGGGGAGGGACTGTATGCTAAGGGGTTCTCAGAAATATAATGAATATGTATCCGAATTCCGGGAAAATCCTTGATTATGTATTAGTTCTACCTCTATCTGTACCAAGCTTTTGTCCTACGGTGTGCAAGTTAGGAGGAGCTATCCCCCTTGCACCTGGTGTCTGCGTAGCATTGGTACCTGTTTTTATAACTTCTTTGTTGTTATAGATTTTCTTCTGCAAGCCAATTTGATACCCCAGATGGGACTTGCTCTGTTCGGCTGCAGGACTGGATGAGAAGAGGGACGCCTTAGGCGCGCCCTGAGAATTCTCAGAAGGACTCCCTTCGCCACACCTGATCACAGGGGGAACAGACAAGGACCATCTATCGGCAGACCAAGTATGCATATAAGAATAAGGGGAACGCGGGAATGAGGGGAACACGTAAGTCGTGAGGAGACGTCCTACGCTGGGCATAGCCGTCGTGCTGCCCCTGGGGTTGTGAGCTCACAGGTTAGGTTAGGTTGCCGGCTGGGGTAGGAGAAAAAGCTCCTGGGAGGGAGTTCCTACAAAGGGGACCTGTATGTTGCACGCGTGGAAAAGAGAGTAATAACTCTCCCCTAGGTGGTTAGGAGCAGTGGATTTTGTTAAATGACAACGTGGATTTTTGTGGCCATAGTAGCAGGAGTCATAGGTTGTATAATTGCTATTACCATCTGTTGTAAATGTTCAGTACCATGTATTTGAACTATTGATGCATTCGAGACATCTTTTCAAGTGTTCGAACTTGGATTGTAGTTAAGCCAGCATCTGTGTGTATGTGAGAGTGAATGGGACACGGCATAGCTGCAGGGCGAGTGCGGAGTCCTGATCCACGGTTCCGTCCTCCCGTGAGGGAAATGGCCAGAGAGGGACGAAGCGAGTGGCAACAGCTATCGTTTTTCCATCCTCATGTTTCTTTGTAAAAGCATGTAAATAATTTCTAAGCACGTGTGTATGAAATGCTGCTAATATAAAGCCCAGGCAAGAGTAGAAATAAGAAGTTGCACCTGTAAAAATTAGACGAGTAAATGAGATTCTGGGATTGGGATGAAGAAAGTGGGAAACTATTTGAGATAGATTAGAGTGAAGGGCCAGAAGAAAGGTGCCTACTTCACAGAACAAATGAATGCTGTCAATTTGATGTAATACTCGGTTCAGTTTGTAACGAATTGTATCGAGGAGTCATGTGCTATTCGTGCTGTCATGGTTTTGTAATTTTGCTACTGATATTCCACACCATAACATCCTGTACATCACAGGTACTTAAAGAGTTAATACTCCAGTTCTGTGGATTGACAACCTTCCAGACACTTGCTTCTCAAAACAGAAGAAGAACTACATGTCCCAGAGGACTTCATGGTCAGAGAAGGAAGATACGTCACGGAAATCACGGGATCTGTTGTTGTTTTTTTTCAGCGCACACTCTCTTGCTTGCTGCCAGGCAGAGGGGTGGGTGCACCAAGCCATGTGCCTTCATCAAGTAAGCCATTTGGTTTCAGAAACTTTCTCTCTCTAATTTTATTTGATTTATTACCGTTACATTCAATTAGATTGTATTATACTGTGTTATCTAGCATTCCGATATCATAGTTACTAAAATAAGTTTTCCTCCTTAGATCGTTGCCGCTGCTCCATTCCTTTTCCCTCTCTGAGTCCAGCTCCCATTCCCCTACCCCTTTCCCTTTTCCCTTCCCATTCTGGGGAGCCAGGGTGCCCACGGGCCTACTGCCCCCCTGTCACGGGCATAGATTTATCTAGATAACTCCGTGACACGTTCCCAGAGTGTGGGCAAGTGTGGTGGAACGAATTCTGGGGGTTATTTTGCGGAAACTTAAAGGTGCTAGGAGTAAGTTGTGGAAACATTAGAGAAATAATGAACCAAAAAGTTTGTATCATGGGATATTCACAAGGAAAGGATGTACCTAAGAGGACACCACTTGGATGAATTCTGCCACACTGCAGGGACATTGCAGAAGGACCTGGGGGGAGCCTAAGTATGAAGACTTTGGTAAACTATTGTAATCAATGGTGGTTACTGTACAAGATAAAAGATGATGAGAAGTGGCCTCGGAATGGGACCGTAAACTATAATACCTTCTTACAGTTACTGTTATTATTAAGGAGGGAAGGGAAGTGAAGTAACCTGAATGGTTTTAATAACTGAGTGCTGTAATCATGAGACTAAATACTGGGTGGAAACTGAAGAACTGTACCATTTGATTTCTGAGGAATGGGACAAACGGTTTTGATGGTATAAGTAAGTGTAATTGTTAATGGTATACAGAAGCTTGATTGAGGGTATGTGGAAGTGTAAGTGAGGGTATGAATAGTGGACAAAGGAAAAAGGGTTAAAGAGAAAGTGAGTTTTTCTGCGCTGGCATGAGAGCAACCCCCCCGCACCATTCCCCTGCAAGCAGAAATCTTAGAGTGAGAGAGGGCAAGGGTCAGAGACTGCTGTTGTAAACAGTGTTATTTGCAAATGAGGGGAGGTGGAGAGGATGGGGCACTGGAAGTGAGAATAGCCTTCATCTGCAGAGATATAGGAAAAAATGAAATTCAAGTGTTAGCACTGGAAGCCTCTGGAGAGGAGGAGGTGAAACTGAAGTGTCATGTTAGTAGTTTATTAATGATGAGAGGTTGGAAAGTAAAAGGTTTGGGAAGGACGCAGGCTGAGGAAGGCAAGGTGTAACAGGGATGTCAGAATGAAAAGAGAGGTGAGAAATTTGAAGAAAAAAAACTGATTGAGAAACAGAGACAGTTGGGAATAGAAACAGCTGTTACTGTTGAGGCACTAGAGTAGAGCAGCAGAACCCACAGGTCCCCTCAGAAAGAGGTGGGGGGTGGCGGTGGGGGCGTGGAAGAGCCCAGGGAGGGTTCCACCCCTGCTGGACCGAAAGCAGTGTGTAAACTGTAGGGAAATGGGACACTGGTGGAGAAATCCTACCAAGCTGAATGATGGGAACCTGGGAAGTTTACCCTAGCAGATCCATTGGTAAACTGCAGCCAGGAGAGCAGGATAAAGAGGTTTATTGTCTAGTGGGTGCGGGTGCCTCTTAACACCCGGAGATGATTTTGCAGCAGTAGAAGGAGCTACTGCGCAACAAGAAAGAGATTACCTTTTGGGATCAATTAAATATAGGCAGAGAAAACAAATAGGAATAAATAAATTCTTGAACATGCCAGGTTCTCCAAAACCATTACTCTGGCAAGACTTATTGGACCAAATGGACACGCAGATTAAATTCAATAAAAGTAAAGCCGAGGGTCAAACAATATTAACTGATTGAAAATTGTAAGTCTGGCTTCAACACAAACGGGGAAAAAAACAATGTTGCACCCCCAGAAGTTGCAGAAATCTTAAATAAGGTGTGTTTAGCAGTGTGGATATCAGGAATACCTGCAGAGCCAAAATGCAGCCCTAAATAGAAGTTAAAAGCAAGAGCAAGCCCAGTCAGGGTAAGGCAGTGACCTTTGAGGATATGCAACTGTAGAAAGATAAAAGAAATAACAGATAACTTTTGGAGTTTGGAAGACTAATTGAATGTGAGTCCAAATACAAAACTCCAATCTTACCAATGAAAAGTTGGATACCAAGTGCTATAGTTTGGTACAAGATTTGAGGGCAAGTAATAGAACGGTTGAATGTATATACTCCGTAGTGGCAAATTCATACACTTTATTAGCCAAGTCAAGGAATGAGTAGGTGGAGTTTACCTTCTGGATTTGAAGGATATCTTTTCTGCCTGGTTTAGCCAAAGGAAGCCTAAGGGTATTTGCCTTTGAATAGGAGACCCCTATTATGAGATGAAAAAGACTCAGTTAACCTGGACAGTGTTACCCAGGGTTGTGAGAATGGTCCAATGATTTTTGAGAAATGATCAACTCGTGAGCCTGAGATTTGGGTTCCTCCATCCCACGGTGGAACTTTACTGCAACATGTGGATGCCACAGAAACAAAGAGGACTGTGTGCAATGGACTGTGCGTATGCTGAATTTCTTTGTTTATATGATGATCAAGTTTCTCAACAGAAAGCACAAATAACTCAACGGCAAGTGACGTATCTGGGCTAGGAGATTACAGCTGGACTTTGAACCTAAAGGACTGCCAGGAAAGAAGCCATCTGCCAAACCCCTGAGCCACAAAGTGCCAAGGAACTTCGTACATTCTCAGGAATGACAGGAGGGTGCCAACTGTGGATACACAGCTACGGACTGTTGGTAAAGCCCTTTCATGAAGTGAGTAAGAGATGGCCAGAGTGGTTGAGGGCGGTGGCTGCACCAGTGCTCAATATTCAAGAACCTGGTAAATTTACGCTAGGCCAAAGAATAACAGTTTTAATATCTGATACAGTGTCTACTGTATTGGAGGTAAAAGAGGGCATTGGCTCTCACCCCCAGAGGTTCCTGAAATACCAGGCCATCCTGGGACAGCAGGATGATGCAGAAATAACTGTAATTAATATTGTCAACCCAGCATCTTTCCTTAGCGGAACTCCTGGAGAACCAGTATTTAATGACTGCTTTGAAACAACTGAAGCGTCGGACTGTTGCCAGTCAGACCTGAAAGACGAATCCTTAGAAGATGCAGAAGACACCTGGGTTACCGATGGAAGCAGTTTTGTGAGACAAGGAAACTGTAAGGCAGGGTCTGCAGTAACTGCTACTGACAAGGTAATCGAAGCACAACCATTACCTGTGGGGACTTTCTCTCAGAAGTCTGAAATAACTGCCTTGACAAGAGCATGAAATATATGGACATATGCTAATTATGTATTTGGGATGCTACACGCTCATAGCAGCATCTGAAAAGAGCAAGGAATGCTCACACGCAAGGAAAACCAGCATAATGTAAATCTACCAAAGAGCGTGGCTATTATACATTGTAAAGGACATCAGAAAGGTAACACTGTACAGGAAACTGGAGATAAGATGGTGGATCAGGTGGCAGAACAGGTAGTTGAAGAAGGCGTTAATTCCAGACGGTAAACTTAAAATTTCTGAACCTGAGTCAGAACCTGTAAAATAATCCAAGAAAGGATAGCAATCTAATTAATGATTTAGTAGGGAAGACAGCAAGCTGACAGATGGGTACATGCCCAAATGGACACATTGTTATGCCCTTTATTATTTCATGGAAATTGGTTTGTTACGAAGTACGATCCTAGTACCAGGAACAGGGTTCAAGTGGGCCTATTGGGAAAGGGAACATTCCAGGGCCACAATAGCAAATTGATTTCTTGGAACTCCCAAGAACAGTGGGATATCGCTGTATGTTGGTACTCACTGATACCATTTTACAGTGGCCGGAGGCATTCCCTTGTAGAACTAATAAGGCACGTGTGGTAATCAAAGTATTGTTACAGGTGGTTATTCCAAGATGTTGAGGTACTAATTGGTCTGTCAAGGAAAATTCATCGTGAAAAGTTAAACTCATAATGAAAGGATGAGTCAATTACTAATTCACTTTGTCTCGATGTACATGGGATTGTGTCTGTTACAAGTTGATATTGTGTGCTGTTACATTTTGTATTTTGGTTGCAATATTACTATGTTTTGTGTTGTTGTGGGTGGTAATGTTGTACGTCTATTTTCTCCCTTCTATTTGTATCAACCTTATATTTCCTTATTTATATAATTTATATTTATGTTTATATTATATAGTAATATATAATGAATATGTATCTGAATTTTGGGAAAACCACTGATTATGTATTAGTTCTACCTATATCTGTACCAAGCTCTTTTCCTACAGTGTGCAAGTAAGGAGGTGCTATCCCCCTTGCACGCAGTATGCACACAGCATTGATTAAAAATATCTCATGGATGCCCCATCCTTGGAGGCATTCAAGGCCAGGATGGATGTGGCTCTGGGCAGCTTGGTCTAGTGGTTGGCAATCCTGCACATAGCAGGGGGGTTGAAACCTGATGATCATTGTGGTCCTTTTCAACCCAGGACATTCTATGATATTCTATGATTCTATGAAATGTGTTGGAGTGGAGTGGTCTGAAGAGAAATGAAATAGGGTGGAGTGGAGTGGAGGGAAATGAAATGGGATGGAGTGGAGTGGTCGGAAATGATGTTGAGTGGTGTGGAAGGAAATGAAATGGACTGGAGTGGATTGGTGAGAAATGAAATGGAGAGGAGGGGAGTTGAATCAAATGAAATGGAGTGGAGGTGAGTGAAGGGAAATGAAATGGAGTGGAGCGGAGTGGAGGGAAATGAAATGGAATGAAGTGCTGGGAAAATAAATGCAGATGCGTGCAGTGGAGGGAGATGAAATTGAGTTGAGCTGAGTGGAGTGAAATTAAATAATGTGAGGTGGATTTGAGGGAAATGAAATGGAGTGGAGTGGGGGGAAATGAAGTTTAGCGGAGTAGAATGAAATAAAAAAAAAGTGAAGTGGAGGTAAATGGAATGGTGTGGAGATGGGAGAAATGAAGTTGAGTAGAGTGGAGTACAAGGAAATGTAATGGAGAAGACTAAAATGGAGGGAAATGAAATTGACTTGAGTTGAGTGGAGTTGAGGCAAATGAAATGGAGTTGAGTTGAGTGGAGTGGAAAGATGAAATTGAGTGAAGTGGAGGGAAATGAAATGGAGTGCAGTGCAGTGGATGGAAAAGAAAGGGAGTGGAATGTAGTTGTGTGGAGGGTAATGAAATGGAAAAGAGTGGAGTGGAGGAAAATGAAATGGAGGAGAGTGGAGTGGAGAGAAATGAAATGGAGCGGAGTGGAGCAAAGTGAAGTGGATTGGAGGAAAATGAAATTGCGTTGTGTGGTGTGTTGTGGAGGGAAATGAAATGGAGTGGATTGGAGTAGATTGGAGAGAAATGAAATGGAGTGGAGCTGAGCGGAAGGAAATGATATGTAGTGGAGTGGTGGGAAATGAAAACGAGTGCAGTGGAGTTGAGGGAAATGAAATGGGATGGAGAGGAGTGGTAGGAAATGAAATGGAGTAGAGTGGAGTGGATAGAAATGAAATTGAGTGGAGTGCAGTGGAGGGAAATGAAATGGATGTGGAATTTTTTGGAGGGTAATGAAATGGAGTAGAGCGGAGTGGAGGGAAATGAAAGGGAGAGGAGTGCAGTCGATAGGAGGGTAAAGATGTCGAGTTGAGTGGAACAAAGGGAAATGGAGTTGATTGGATTGTAGTGAAATGAAATGAAGTAGAGTGATTGGAGGGACGTGGCGTGCGGTGAAGTGGTGTGGTGTGGAGGGAAAGAAATGAGGTGGAGTGGAGTGTAGTGCAGGGAAATGAAATGGATTGGAGTGGAGTCGAGGTAAATGGAGTGGAGTGCAGTAGAGTTGAAGGAATTGAGATGCAGTGAAGCGGAGTGAAGTAAAGATTAATAGGGTGGAGTGGAGTGGAATTAAATTAAATGGATTGGAGTGGTGGGAAATAAAACCGAGTGGAGTGGATTAGAGTAGAGGGAAATTAAGCGGATCGGAGTGGAGTGGAGGAAATTGAAGAGGAGTTGAGTGGAGTGGAGGGAAATGAAAAGAGGTGGAGTAAAGCGGACGGAAATAAAATGGAGTGTAGTGCACTGCAGTGGAGGGAAAAGAAATGTTGAGAGGAGTACAGTGAAAGGAAACAAAATGGATGAAAGTGGAGAGGAGAGAAAAGAGATGCGGTTTAGTGGAGTGGAGTGGAGGGATATGAAATGTGGTGGAGTGGAGTGGAGGGATATGAAATGTGGTGGAGTGGAGTGGAGGGATATGAAATGCAGTGGAGTGGAGTGCAGGGATATGAAATGCAGTGGACTGGAGCAGAGGGAAATGAAATGGAGTGGAATGGAGGGAAATGAAATGGTGTGGAGAGGAGCGGAAGGAAATGAAGTGGTGCAGAGTGGAGTAGAGTTGAGGGAAATGGAGTGGAGTGGAGTTGATTGGAGTAGAGCGAAATGAAAAGGGGATTACAAGTTTGGAGTGGAGAGATATGTAATGGTGCAGAGTTGTGGGAAATGAAATGGTACTTCACCACATCCTTCTCTCTAAATTGGAGAAGTACGGCTTTGAAGGATGGACTGGACGATGGATTAGGAATTGGCTGGCTGGATGCAGCCAAAGGGTTGTGATCAATGGGTCGGTGTCAGGGTGGAGGCCGGTCACATGCAGTGTCCCTCAGGGGTCGGTCTTGGGACCGGTGCTCTTCAACATCTTCATCAATGACATAGACGATGGCATTGAGTGCACCCTCAGCAAGTTTGCGGATGACACCAAGCTGAGTGGTGCAGTCGATGCGTTGGAAGAAAGGGAAGCCATGCAGAGCAACCTGGACAGGCTGGAGAAGTGGGCCCATGAGAACCTAATGAGGTTCAATAAGGCCAAGTGCAGGGTGCTGCACTTGGGTCAGGGCAATCCCAGGTATTTTTACAAACGGGGGGATGATCTCCTTGAGCGCAGCCCTGCGGGCAAGGACTTGGGGGTCCTGGTAGACAAGAAGCTGGACATGATCCAGCAGTGTGCGCTTGCAGCCTAGAAGGCCAACTACGTTCTGGGCTGCATTAAAAAAGGGGTGGCCAGCAGGGAGAGGGAGGTGATTGTGCCCCTCTACTCAGCTCTTGTGAGGCCCCATCTGGAATACTGCATCCAGGCCTGGGGCTCCCAGTACAGGAAGGACGTGGAGCTCTTGGAGCAGGTCCAGAGGAGGGCTGTTGAGATGATCAGAGGGCTGGAGCACCTCTCCTATGAGGAAAGGTTGAGGGAACTGGGCTTGTTCAGTTTAGAGAAGAGAAGGCTCCAGGGAGACCTCATTGTGGCCCTCCAGTACTTGAAGGGAGAGTATAAACAGGAAGGGGAACGGCTGTTTTCAAGGGTGGATAGTGAAAGCACAAGGGGGAATGGTTTTAAACTGGGACAGGGGAGGTTTAGGTTGGATATTACTAAGAAGTTTTTCACACAGAGGGTGGTGACACACTGGAACAGGTTGCCCAAGGAGGTTGTGGATGCCTCATCCCTGGAGGTATTCAAGGCCTGGCTGGATGTGGCTCTGGGCAGCCTGGTCTAGTGGTTGGCGACCCTGCACATAGCAGGGGGGGTGAAACTCAATGGTCGTTGTGGCCCTTTTCAACCCAGGCCATTCTATGATTCTATGATTCTATGATCTTTTCTACCCCCTGCATTGTCCTAATGCCATCTTGTTACTATCCCATTCTTCTAGCGGCCTCTGCTAGTTTGCTTCTGTAAACTATCTATAACTCTCTTATACCCTTGGTTTCTGTGGACCCTTTCTTACTTAACCTTTCTCACTGTTAACCACTCAATTTCATTTCGGTCCACTTTACTCAATTCCACTTCATTTCCCTCCACTCCACTCAGCTCGACTCCACCCAAATGCATTTCCCTCCATTTCACTCCACTTCTCCCCATTTCATTTCCCTCCACTCTAATCCATTTTATTTTGCTCCTCTCAGCACCACTCCTCTCCATTTCATTTCTGTCCACTCCACTATTCTCCATTTCATTTCCCTCTACTGCACTGCACTCCGTTTCATTTCTCTCCACTTCACTTTATTTCGTTTCCCCCCACTCTACTCCACTCCTATCCACTGATTTCCACTCCACTGTACTCCACTTCATTTCCCTCCACTCAACACCACTCCATTCCATTTCATTTCCCTCCACTCCTTTCCTTTTTTTTTTTCACTCCACTCAACTCTGTTTTATTTTACTCCACTCCACTCCATATATTTTCCCTCTAGTCCTTTCCAGTCCACTCCAGTTCCCTCAACTCCACTCCACTCCATTTCGCTTCACTCCCCTCCACTGCATTTCCCACCATTCCACTCCTTTTCATTTCCCGACCCTGCTTTTTACTCCAGTTCATTTCCCTCGACTCCTCTCCACTCTGTTTCATTTCCCTGCTTTCCATTTAATTTCCCACTATCCACTCCATTTAATTTCTTTTTACGCTTCCTCATTTTAATTCCTTCTAGTCCACTCCATCTTATTTTCTTCCTCTCCATTCCATTTCATTTCCCACCACTCAATTCCGTTTTATTTCCCTCCACTCCCCTCCATATCATTTCCCTCATTTCCAGTCCATTCAATTTCATTTCCCTCCACTCCACTCAACTCCATTTAATTTCCCTTGTCTCCATTTCATTTCCCTCCACTCCACTCCATTTCATTTCCTTCCACTCCACCTCATTTTATTTCCCTCCACTCCGTCTAATTTTCTTCCACTCCACTGCATTTCTTTTCACACAACTCCATTTAATTTCATTTCCCTCCACTCCACTCCATTTCCCTCCACTTTTCTCCATTTCGGTCCCACCAATGCACTAAACTCCATTTCATTTCCGTCCATTCTACTCCACTCCGTTTTATTTCCCTCCACTCCTCTCCATTTTATTTTCCTTCCCTCCACTCCATTTAATTTCCCACCACTCCATTCCATTTCATTTCCCCCCACTCCACTCCAGATCATTTCCATCCACTCCAATCCATTTCATTTACCTTTACTCCACTCCACTCAATTTCATTTCCATTCACTCCATTCCATATCGTTTCCCTTTACTCCACTCCACTCCATTTCCCTTCACTCCCCTCAAATCTACTTCATTTCCCACCACTCTACTTCCATCTATTTCCTTACATTCCACTCCGCTCCATTTCATTTCCCATCACTCCATTCCATTTCATTGCCCTCCACTTTATTTAATTTCCCACCACTTTATTGCACTGTTTTTCCCTCCACTCCTCTCCCTTTTATTTTCCTCCACTTTGCTCCTTTTAACTTACCACCCCTCCATTTTATTTCATTTCCCTCCACTCCACTCCATTTCATTTCTCTCCACTTTACTCAACTCCACTCCATTTCTCTTTGCTCCCCTCCACTCTACTCCAATTCTCACCACTCCACTCCTTTTCATTTCCCTACCCTGCATCCCACTCCATTTCATTTCCCACCACTCCATTCCATTGCTTTGCCCTCCACTCCTCTCCATTTCATTTACCACCACTCCATTCCATTTCATTTCCCTTAACTCCACTGAATTTCATTTCCCACCAGTCCATTCCATTTCCCTCCACTCCACTCCATTTCATTTCCCTCTACACCACACCACTGTTTCAGTTCCCTCCACTCCACTCCATATCATTTTGCTTTACTCCACACAATTTCTGTTCAGTCCCCCAAATCTACTGCATTTCCCACCACTCCACTCCTATTAATTTCCCTTCATTTCACTACACACCATTTAATTTCCCTCCACCCCACCCCATTTCATTTCCCACCATTCCATTCCATTTCATTATTTCCAGTCCACTCCAGATCATTTCCCTCCACTCCACTCAGTTTCATTTCACTCCACTCCTCTGCATTTCATTTCCCTCTGCTCTCCTCCACTCTGCTTTATTTTCCTCCACTCCACACCATTTACTTTCACTCCCCTCAGCTCTACTGCCTTTCCCACCACTCCATTCCTATTAATTTCCTGACGCACCACTCCAGTCCATTTCGTATTTCTCCACTCCATTTAATTTCCCACCACACCATTCCATTACATTTCCCTCCTCTCCTCTCCATTTTATTTTCCTCCACTCCTCTCCATTTCATTTAACACCATGTCATGGTTTTGTAATTTTGCTATTGGTATTCCACATCACAACATCATGGAAAAAGAGAAGAAGAACTACGTATCCCAGAGGACCTCACGGTCAGAGAAGGAAGATACATCACGGAAGATACATCATCTGGTTGCACATGGTCTTTTTCGCTTTTATTTGCTGCCAGGGAGAGGAGTGGGTGTGCTTCCAAGCCGTGTGCCTTCATCAAGTAGAGCTTTTGGTTTTGGAAACTCTCTCACTCTCTGTCTCTCTCTCTCTCTCTTGCTCTTTCTCTCTCTCTCTCTCATTTCATTTGATTTATTATCCTTACTTCCAATTAGATTGTATTATATCATGTCATCTTGCATTCCAACATCATAGTTAGTAAAATAAGTTCTCGTTCTTAGATCGTTGCCACTGCTCCGTTTTTTTTGAGAAGCCAGGGGGCCCGCGAGCCTACTGCCCCCCTGTCACGGGCACAGATTTATCTAGGTAACTCCGTGACACACCATTCCATTTTATTACATTTCCCACCTTGTCACTCCATTCAATTTCCCACCACTCCATTCCATTGCTTTTCCCTCCACTCCACTCCATTTCCTTCCACTTTTCTCCATGTCGTTTCCCACAACTGCACCAAACTCTCCGTTCCACTTTGCTCCTTTTTTTCCCCTCCACTGCACTCCATTTCATTTTCCTCCACTCCTCTCCATTTTATTTTCTTCCACTTCGGTCCATTTCATTTCCTACCACGCCATTCCATTTAATTTCCCTTCGCACCACTCAATTTCATTTCCAACCACTCCACTCCTTTCTGCATTTCCCACCACTCCACCCTTTTTCCTATCCCAACCCTGCTTTCCACTCCATGTCATTTCCCTCCACTCCACTCCATTTCCCTCAGCTCCTTTTCATTTTCTGATGCTACATTCAACTCCATTTCATTTTTGTTCACTCCACACCACTCCACTTCTATTCCCACCTATCCATTTCATTTTCCTTTACTCCACCTCATTTAATTTTTTTCTAGTCCAATCCATCTTACCTTTTTCCACGCCACTCCATTTCATTTCCCACCACTCCACTCCATTTCACTTCCCTCCACACCACTCCATTTTATTTTTTTCTGCTCCACCCCATTTCATTTCCAGCCACTCCATTCCATTTCATTTCCCTGAACTCCACTACATATCATTTACCTTCTTTCAACTCCACTCTTTTTCATATCCCTCCTCTCCACTCCAGTTCATTTCCCTCCATTCCATTCCACTATATTTTACATTTTACGTTTCCTTCCACTCCACGCTACTCCTTTTTCTACCACTCTGCTCCACTTCATTTCATTTCTGTCCACTCAACTCTGTTTCATTTCCCTCCACTCTACTCCACTCCATTTCATTTCCCTCCACTCCCCTCCAGTTTTCTCCATTTTATTTCTCACCATACCGTTCCAATCAAGACTTTACTCAACTCCACTCCATTTCCTTTCCATCCACTACACTCTATTTTTTCCCCTCACCTCCACTCAACTCCACTCCATTTAATTTCCAAGCTCTCTACACCATTTAATTTCTCTCCACATCAATCCAGTCCATTTCATTTTCTTTCCACTCCATTCTACGCCATTTCCTGACACTCCAATTAACTCCACTTCAGTTCATTTCCCTCAACTCCACTCAATTCCACTCCATTTCAATTTCCACCACTCCACTCCACTGCATTTCATTTCCATCCACTCCACTCTTCTTTATTTAATTATCCTCCACTCAACTCCACTCCACTCCGTTTCATTACCCTTCACCGCACTCAACACCATTTCATTTTTGTCCACTCTACTCCACTCCATTTCCCTCCAGTGCTCTCTGCTCCACTACTTTTCATTTCTTGCATCTGCACTCCACTCCATTTTATTTCCCTCCAATCAACTCCAATGCATTTCTCACCACTCCTCTCTATTTCATTTCTTTCCACTCAACTCCAATTCAATTCCCTCCCCACCACTCGACTTTATTTTATTACTCTCCACTCAGCTTTTATTCATTTTATTTCCTGCCTTACAACTCCACTCCATTCAATTTCACTTTTTTTCCACTCCAGCCCATTTCATTTCTTTCTACTCCACTGTACTCCATTTCAGTACCCATCACCTCATGTTATTTTCCTCCACTCTACTCCACTCCATTTCCCTCCATTCCACTCCACTCCATTTACCTCGACTCCACTCCAATCCATTTCCTTTCCCTCCACTGCACTCTACTCCACATCATTTCTTTCCCTCCACAGCACTTCACTGCACTTCATGTCCCTCCAATAAACTCTACTCCATTTCATTTCACTACAGTCAAATCCACTCCTCTCCATTTCCCTCTACTCCACTCAACTCGACTTCATTAGCCTCCTCCTATCGACTCCACTCCAATCCATTTCATTTCATATACTCCACTCTGTTTAATAACCTTCCGCTCAACTCCACTCCATTTCATTTCTCTCCACTCCCCTCCATTTCACTTCCCTCCACACCACTCCACACCATTTCATTTCCCTCCAGTTCACTCCACTCCACTCCTTTTTATTTCCGTTCTCTACTCTACTCTATTTCATTTCCCTCCACTCCACTCCACTCCACTCCACTCCACTCCACTCCACTCCACTCCACTCCACTCCACTCCACTCCACTCCACTTTATTTAATTTCACTCAACTCCACTCCACTTAACTCCATTTCATCTCCCTCCACTGCACTCATCTCCTTTTCATTTCCGAGCACTTCATTCCATTTCTATTCCCACAACTCCATTCCACTCCATTTGCACCACTCCACTCCATTTCCTTTCCTTCCACTCGACTCCACTTCCCCCAATTTCATTTCCCTCCACTCTGCTCCACTCCACTCCATTTCTGACGCAGCAGCTTTCTGCGCCAACCAACTCCACCCCACTGCCGCCAAACCCCGTATGGGGAGAGAGACACAGACACAGATGACGTGGAGTCAGCTCTCCGTCTATTATCTTTGCTACATAGATTTATAGTCCAAGAGAATTCCACACGCATGCGTACCCGTACATCTGTCACGCAACCCCATGTGCCCACACGCCAACCCTCCCCCCTAAGTAGCGAATCATTCAAGATGTTTTTCTACTCTCTTCAGCTTGTTGTGCAGCCAACTTGTTCAGCGGAGTTTCACTGCAGCGTCCTTGACCTTATCTCCAACATCTCCCCCCTCCTTATGCACAAAGAATTATTTAGCAGTCTCGGGGTCTTCTTGCAGAAGTGGCTGGTAGCTGTTCCCATTGCGTGCCCCCAGTACAAGCTTAACATCAAGCATATGACCGACCAGTGCGAAATTACAAGCAGAATTAAGCGTGATGCAAGCAGTATCATGACTAGCATTCTCTCTGTAACTGCAGGGTCCTGTTCTCACTCTTCAGCCACTCCAGTCCATTTCATTTCTCTTTGCTCCACTCCAGTCCATTTCATTTCCTTCCACACCACTCAACTCCATTTCCATGCACTCCACTCCACTCACCCCAGTTTCATTTACCTTTACTTCGCTGCACTCCACTTTGCTCCATTACATATAGCACCACTCCAAATCTGTCTGCCCCATTTCATTTCCCTGTACTCCACTCAACTCCACTCCACTTCCTTTCCATCCACTGCACTCCATTATATTTCATTTCCCTCCACTGTACTCAATTTCTCTTCATTTCCCTTAATTTCACTCCAGTATGCTCTGACAAGCGGAATCCAAATCAGGTATGTTAAATCAGCGCTGTGCAGATGCCGGGTGCAAGGTGGATAGCTCTTCCGTACTTGCACACTGTAGGACAAAAGCTTTCTACAGATATACGTAGAACTATTACATAATCAGTGGTTTTCCCGGAATTCAGATACATATTCATTATATTTCTGAGAACCCTTTAACATACATTCCCTCCCCCTCGCATATGCGTCCTGAGCAGTGGGGTCTCTTCCTGGTGGTTGTTGGATGAATGCTCGTCGTCTTCCTTGCGAAGGCTCGTAGTCTATCTTGCTGTAAACTTCTGACCCCGAGGGAGGGGTAGCCCCCGAACCAGTTCTAACTTGCTCTATGGACATCTTATCACCTCCTCGCCTTGTGTCCTTGAGCTCTTCTCAAACCCTCATTTTTATCTCTTCTACCCCCTGCATTGTCCTAATCCCATCTTGTTACTATGCAATTCTAGCGGCCTCTGCTTATTTGCTTCTGCAAACTATCTCTAACTCTCTTGTACCCTTAGTTTCTGCGGACCCTTTCTAACTGAACGTTTCTCACTCTGCACAACCCCATTTCATTTTGGTTCACTCCACTCAATTCCACTTCATTTCCCTCCACTCCACTGCACTCCATTTCATTTCCCAGCACTCCACTCAATTTCATTTTCCTCCACTCCTCTCTAATCCATTTAATTTCTTTCCACTCAACTTTTCTCCATTTCCCTCCACTCCACTCCACTCCACTCCACTCCACTTCATTTCATTTCCTTCGACTACCCTGCACTCTTTTTCCCACCACACCACTCAAGTCCACTCTGCTTCCCTCCACTTTACTCCAGTCAATTTCATTTCCTTCCACTTAACTCTGCTCCGAGTCCATCCACTCCACACCACTCCATTTCATTTCCATCAACTCCATCCCAGTTCTTATCCATCCACTCCTTTCTATGTCTTTTTTCATTGCACACCATTTCATTTCCCACCACTCCATTTAATTTTATTTTCTTCCACTCCACTCCATGCAGTTTCATTTCTTTCCACTCCACTCCATATCATTTCCTTCTACTCCACTCCTCTCCACTCCATTTCCCTTCACTCTTTCATTTCCCGATGCTGCATTCCACTCCATTTCATTTCCCTCCACTCCACCTCATTTAATTTCCCTGTAGTCCACTCCATATAATTTTCTTCCACTCCTCTCCATTTCATTTCCCACCACTCCATTCCATTTCATTTCCCTCCACTCCAATACATTTTATTCCCTCCTCTCCACTCTATATTATTGCCCTCCACTCCTTTCCTCTCCATTTCGTTTCCTAGCACTCGAATGCATTTCATTTCCTTCCACTCCATTCTGCACCATTTCCCACCACTCCATTTCATTTTCTCACCACTCTCCTAAAAATCCGCTTCAGTTCAATCCACTCCACTAAACTTTGCTGCACTTCATTTCTTTTGACGCCACTCAACTCCGTTTCGTTTCCCTAAACTCCACTCCACCTCACTCCACTCCAGTCCATTTAATTTCCCTTCACTCCTCTCCATTTTATTTTCCTCCAATCCACTCCATTTCATTTCCCACAACTCCATTCCTCTACATTACCCTCCACTCCTCTCTCCATTTTATTTTCTGCCACTCCACTCCATTTCGTTTCACACCACTCTACTCCATTTCCCTCCACTCTTCTCAATTTCATTTCCTTTCACTCCACACCATATCATATCCTTCTACTCCACTCTATTTCCCACCACTTCACTCCACTCCATTTCCCTCCACTCTAATCGATATCCCTCCACTCCAGTCCACCCAAGTTCACTTCTCTCCAGTCCACTATACTCAACCGCATCTCATTTCTCTCCCCTCCACTCGATTTCATTTCCCTCCACTGCACTTCACTCCACCTCATTTCTCTTCCCACTACACCACTGCACTACACTCCTTTTTATTTCCCTCCTCTCAACTCAACTTCCCTTCATTTCCCTCCACTCCACTCTAATCCATTTCAGTTCCTTCCACTCCACTCCATTTCATTTCCCTCCAGTCCTCTGGACTCCTTATCCCTCCACTCCATTTCACTCCATTTCCTTCCTCTCCACTCAACTACCTTTCCCTCCTCTACTCCATTGTTTTTCCTTGACTCCACTCCTTTTCATTGCCCACCACTCCACTTCATTTAATTTCCCACCACTGCATTCCATTTCATTTCCCTCGACTCCTTTCCATTTCATTTCCCTTAGCCCAAATCCATATCGTTTCCCATCACTCCACTCCATTTCATTTCTCTCCACTCCATCTCATTTAATTTCCCTGTTGTCCACTCCATCTAATTTTCTTCCACTCCTCTCCATTTCATTTCCCACCAGTGCACTCCGTTTTATTTCACACAACTCCACTCCGTTTCATTTCCCACCACTGCATTCCATTTCTGTTCGCTCGACTCCTTTCCATCTCATTTCCCATCACTCCATTCCATTTCATTTCCCTTTACTGCTCTCTGTTTCATTTTCCTACACTCCACTCCATATCATTTCCCTCAATTTTTCTTCACTGTTCCATTTCCCTTCACTCCTCTCAACTCTACTGCATCTTACCACTCCACTCCTTTTCATTTCCCGATGCTGCATTCCACTCCACTCCACTCCACTCCATTTTCCTCCTGTCCACTCCATTCAAATCCACTTCCTTCAACTCCACACCATTTCCCTCCATTCCTCTCCACACCATTTCCCGCCACTCCTCTCCATTTCATTTCCCATGACTCCATTTCACACCATTTGCCTCCACTCTACACCTCTCCATTTCCCTCCTCTCTTCTTCATTACTTTTTCCACCACTCCACTCTACTCCATTTCATTTACCACCACTCCATTCCATTTCATTTCCCTCCACTCCGTCCTTTTCATTTCCCATTACTCCTTTCCATTTCATTACCCTCATCTCCTCTCTCCATTTTATTTTCCTCCACTCCAATGTGAAGTGGAGGGAAATGGAGTGGAGTGGACTGGAGAGGAGTGGAGGGAAATGACAAGGAGTAAGCTAGCAGTGGAGCAGTGGAGCGAAATGAAATGCAGTGGAGTGGAGTAGAGGGAAATGAATTAAAACGTAGTGGAGTAGACGGAAATGAAATGGAGTGGTGTTGACTGGAGAGAAATGAAATGGAGCGGAGGGGAGGGAAATGAAAAGGGGAGAAGTGGAGTGTAATGGAGTTGAGAGTAGCAGGTGACGTGCGGAAATCAGGCCCTATAGCCAGTAAGGATATAGAGCAGGCATGTGTTTATTGGTGATGCGCGTACACCCTGGTGCAAGGGGGATCGTTCCACCTAACCTGCACACCGTCCAAAGAAATCGTGCTATAGATATAGGTCGAACTAATGCATAATGCATAAGTTGACAGGAATTTGGATACATATTCACTACATTCCCGAGAGCCCATTAGCATACAGTCCCTCCCCCCCTTGCGCGTGCGTAGTAGGTCGTGATGATGAAGGCTCGTAGTCTTCCTCGCGAAGGCTCGTAGTCTTCCTCGCTGCAAACTTCTGACCCTGAATGGGGGGGCATCCCCCGAACTGGTTTCAGCTTGCACTTCAGACATCTAATAACCTCCCTGCCAAATGTTTTTGAGCTGTTCTCCGGTCCTTATCTTTATGGCCTTCATCCTCCTTGTTATTCTGGACTTAGCGCCTGTGAAAGTGCTTGGAATCCCTTGTTTTCTAATACTCTCTACCTAAACTATCTCTATTTGCCCCTTATGTCTACCTTGTGAAGCTGCTTTCTCTTTTCTTGCTATGAAGCCCTTCTTTCTATACTGCAGGGACCTGATTTTGCCCTTCAATTCCCCCCTTTTCTATAATATAGCAGAACTTCTACCTGCTAGATTCTCTAATCTGTTCTATGTGTCCCAAAATAGGTCCCACTTTCCAAATTTTGCCTTAGCTCATGTTTCTTCCATATCTCGTATTCTTTTCTCGTATTTCGGCACAGGCAGGCAGAGCACTTTATCATCACACAGGTAAAACGTACAACCAGTACCAAGATGATACAAACTAGGAAGAGCTGCTTTAACCATCTTAGATTTGGTAGCCAGCTAGTAAGCAGGTTCCATAAATCTTCCTTCCAGTTGGTGTCATCCTGACTTGTCCTATGCAGGCCTTTCATCTGTTCCCAAATTTTACTTAAATCTGTTTCAGTTCTTAAATCCTTATTGATGTAAGCACAGCAACTCTGATTTATTATTGTGCATACCCCTCCTTCTTTGGCTGTTAATAGGTCTAATGTCATCCTATTTTGGAGTACTACTTCGGATAAGGAGGATACCTCTTCTTGGATTGCCCGTGATACATCTGTTGTGGCATTCTCCACAATTTCCAGAGTTGCAGAGATATTTACTATAGCTTTTTCTAGCTGGGTAACTCCTAGAGCCGGGATAAGAGCTCTCAGAAAGCTGTGGTATCCCTTGTTATATATAGCTAGGGGGTTGTATGTATGCTTATTTCTAATTCAAGGGGTCCTCAGGAGTCCCTGAGGGATTTCCTCATGCACCGTGGTCTGGGGTATTAAGTATCCCGCAGGGCAAGTCCCTATCCAATTTAAAGGTAATGCCTTTCATGCCTGGCCGTCTCCACATAGCCACCAGTATCCATGAGGTAACTTAAATTGCCTGGCCATATTTTCCTGATGAGTGAATGATGCTCCCATCTCTACAATTCCGAGTACGTTCTTATCTGAGACCCAGTGTGACTCCTTATCGATCCTAGGTTCACACCCCTCACCTTAGTTCCACCTTCCAGCTTCACTGATCCCTAATACTGCCCCAGAATTTCCATATTCCCAACTACACCCTATGCCTGTCAAGTTCCGTTGTTCAACCCCCACCCCACCTTTACCATCAGTTTTTCTGTCTACAAAGATAGATCTAGTAAAGTTAATAGCTAGTAAATCAAACTTAGGTCCCTTTTGTGACTTGTCTTCTATCCCAAACTTACACTTTCTGTGCTCTACCCAATCTGGAATGGTCCAATTTAGCCACTATCCCATAAAAAGGCACCTTTCCCTCCCCTCTAGGAAAGGCAGTGCATATCCAAAAAGATTTGTTGAGAGCCAGGCCAATTTTATCAGTTATTTTTAAGTAGCTATTCTCTTGCCAAGCTGTGACTACTGCTCCAATCATACTGACTATTATCAAAATCTTATACATGCTTTTGGATCCTGATTTTCAGTGGTCCGCTCTCTTCTGCTGTTCGCTGTGGTCCTGGTGCTTTCTTCAGGCGGGTATGACGTATCCACAGTGTAAGTCCCTCTACCTTGGCAGTGGTATGGGTGGTCAGGAGAATTTGGTAGGGTCCTTCCCACTTTGGTTCCAGAGGTGAATCTGAGAGAGAGATTTAACATAAACATAGTCGCCTGGCAATACATCATGCAGTGGACCATCTAGGCCTCGTGCCCTGGCACCGAACACTGTTTTTTCAATTTTCTTTAGTTGCTTCGCTAGGCTGATCATATACTCATTCAACACCTCGTCCCCTTCCTGCATAGAGATTCCCTTTTGCACTATATAGGGTCGCCCATAAAGAATATCCTATGAGCTTAGTCCTTCCTTGGTTTGGGGTTTAGTCCGAATGCTTAAAAGTGCCAAAGGTAGTGCCTGTGGCCAGGGAATCCCAGCTTCCTGGCCAAGTTTCACTATCTGTAATTTGATCAGGTGGTTCACATTCTCTACCTGCCCGCTTGACTGCGGTCGGTAAGGTATGTGCAATTACCAGTCAGTTCCCAATAACGTGCTTATTTGTTGGACCACCTTGGCAAAAATGTGGGCCTCGATCTGAGGAGATTGCTACAAAAACCCCAAACCTTGGAATTATTTCATGTAACAGCATTTTTGCTACTTCCCGAGCATTCTTAGTCCTACAGGGAAATAACTCTGGCCATCCCAAAACGGCATCAGTTAGTATCAACATATAGCGATACCCCCCTTTTCTT
This sequence comes from Gallus gallus, assembly GCF_016699485.2. Taxonomy (NCBI): domain Eukaryota; kingdom Metazoa; phylum Chordata; class Aves; order Galliformes; family Phasianidae; genus Gallus; species Gallus gallus. The sequence goes on from NC_052571.1 coordinate 8,453,097, forward strand.
GGGTGTTTCAAGAAATCAATTTGTCACTGTTGCCCTGGAAGTTTCCCTTTCCCAATAAGCCCACTTGTACCCTGCTCCTGATACTAGGATGGTACTCTGTAATGTCTGTTTGCCCAACACATTTTCTTATCCTCCCTTAGAACCAATTTCCATACAATAACAAAAGGCAAAACAACGTGTCCGTATGTCAGCCTGCTCTCTTCCCTTCTAAATCATTAATTAGATTGATATCCTCTTTAAAATATTTTACAGGTTTGACTCAGGTTCAGAAATTTTAAGTTTACGGTCTGGAATTAACGCCTTCTTCAACTACCTTTTCTGCCACCTGATCCACCATCTTATCTCCAGTTTCCTGTACAGTGTTACCTTTCTGATGTCCTTTACAATGTATAATAGCCACGCTCTTTGGTAGATTTACATTATGCTGGTTTTCCTTGCGTGTGAGCATTCCTTGCTCTTTTCAGATGCTGCTATGAGCGTGTAGCATCCCAAATACATAATTAGCATATGTCCATATATTTCATGCTCTTGTCAAGGCAGTTATTTCAGACTTCTGAGAGAAAGTCCCCACAGGTAATGGTTGTGCTTCGATTACCTGGTCAGTAGCAGTTACTGCAGACCCTGCCTTACAGTTTCCTTGTCTCACAAAACTGCTTCCATCGGTAACCCAGGTGTCTTCTGCATCTTCTAAGGATTCGTCTTTCAGGTCTGACTGGCAACAGTCCGACGCTTCAGTTGTTTCAAAGCAGTCATTAAATACTGGTTCTCCAGGAGTTCCGCTAAGGAAAGATGCTGGGTTGACAATATTAATTACAGTTATTTCTGCATCATCCTGCTGTCCCAGGATGGCCTGGTATTTCAGGAACCTCTGGGGGTGAGAGCCAATGCCCTCTTTTACCTCCAATACAGTAGACACTGTATCAGATATTAAAACTGTTATTTTTTGGCCTAGCGTAAATTTACCAGGTTCTTGAATATTGAGCACTGGTGCAGCCACCGCCCTCAACCACTCTGGCCATCTCTTACTCACTTCATGAAAGGGCTTTACCAACAGTCCGTAGCTGTGTATCCACAGTTGGCAACCTCCTGTCATTCCTGAGAACGTACGAAGTTCCTTGGCACTTTGTGGCTCAGGGGTTTGGCAGATGGCTTCTTTCCTGGCAGTCCTTTAGGTTCAAAGTCCAGCTGTAATCTCCTAGCCCAGATACGTCACTTGCCGTTGAGTTATTTGTGCTTTCTGTTGAGAAACTTGATCATCATATAAACAAAGAAATTCAGCATACGCACAGTCCATTGCACACAGTCCTCTTTGTTTCTGTGGCATCCACATGTTGCAGTAAAGTTCCACCGTGGGATGGAGGAACCCAAATCTCAGGCTCACGAGTTGATCATTTCTCAAAAATCATTGGACCATTCTCACAACCCTGGGTAACACTGTCCAGGTTAACTGAGTCTTTTTCATCTCATAATAGGGGTCTCCTATTCAAAGGCAAATACCCTTAGGCTTCCTTTGGCTAAACCAGGCAGAAAAGATATCCTTCAAATCCAGAAGGTAAACTCCACCTACTCATTCCTTGACTTGGCTAATAAAGTGTATGAATTTGCCACTACGGAGTATATACATTCAACCGTTCTATTACTTGCCCTCAAATCTTGTACCAAACTATAGCTCTTGCTATCCAATTTTTCATTGGCAAGATTGGAGTACTGTATTTGGATTCATGTTCAGTTAGTAATCCAAACTCCAAAAGTTATCTATTATTTCTTTTAACCTTCTACAGTTGCATATCCTCAAAGGGCACTGCTTTTCCCTGACTGGGCTAGCTCTAGCTCTTGCTTTAACTTGGGGCTGCATTTTGTCTCTACCAGGCATCCCTGGTACCCACACTTCTAAGCATACCTTATTTAAGATTTCTGTAACTTCTGGGGGTACAACATTGTTTTTCCCAGTGTGTGTTAAAGACAGACTTACAATTTTCAACCAGTTAATATTGTTTGACCCTTAGCTCCAGTTTTATTGAATATAATCTGTGCATTCATTTGTTCTGTAGGAATTTAGGTATTCCTACTTATTTTCTCAGCCTATATTTAATTGATCCCAAAAGGTAGGCTTTTTCTTGTTGGGCAGTAGCTTCTACTACTGCTGCAAAATCATCTATGGGTGGTAAGAGGCACCCGTACCCACCAGAAAATAAACCTCTTTATCTTGCTGCAATTTAATCAATGGATTTGCTAGGGTAAACTTCCCAGGTTCCCTTCATCCAGCTTGGTAGGATTTCTCCATTAGTGTCCCATTTCCCTGCAGTTTGCACACTGCTTTCGGTCCAGCAGGGATGGAACCCTCCATGGGCTCTTCCAGGCCCCCCCCCCCACCTCTTTCTGAGGGGACCTCTGGGTCCTATGGCTCTACTCTATCGCCGCAACAGTAACAGCTGTTGTTATTCCCTTTTTTCTTACTATCTCTGTTCCTCAATCAGTTTTTTTTTTTCTTCATATCACTCGTTTTGCTTCAGTATGCATCCCAAAGGGGTTTGTTTGGGAATTTCCTTCCCCTGGGAGCCTCCCATGATGTTTACAAAATTCTTATTGGTTCGTTACTGCCTTAAGATTTCCACAAGTAACTCTCAGTGCTCTATGATTTCCCAACACTAATTCCCAATGCTCCGTCAGTTTCAATCAGTTAATATTGTTTGACCCTTAGCTCCAGTGTTATTGAATTTAATCTCTGCATCCATTTGTTCTAATAACTCTTGCCAGAGTAATGGTTTTGGACAACGTGGCATGTACAAGAATTTATGTATTCCTACTTATTTTCTCAGCCCGTACTTAGTTGATCCCAAAAGGTAAGCTTTTTCTTGTTGGGCAGTAGCTCGAACTACTGTTGCAAAATCATCAGTGGGTGTTAAGAGGCACGCGTGCCCACCAGAAAATAAACCTGCTCTCCTTGCCGCAATTTAACCAGTGGATTTGCTAGGAATAACTTCCCAGGTTCCCATCATTCAGCTTTTGCAATCAGAGACGGTTGGATTTCTCCACCAGTGTCCCATTTCCCTGCAGTTCGCACAGTGCTTTCAGTCCAGCAAAGGTGGAACGCACCATGGGCTCTTCCAGGCCTTCCACTACCTCTTTCTGAGGGGACCTCTGAGTCCTATGGGTATACTCTAGCACCGTAACAGTAACAGCTGTTGCTATTTCCAGTTTCCTTACTATCACTGTTCCTCAATCAGTTTTTTTCTTCATATTGCTCACTTCTCTTTGGATCTACATCCCTGTTACACCTTGCTCATCTTTGCCTTCCTCAGCCTGCATCCTTCTCAAACTTTTCACTTCCCAAACACTCATCATTACATAAAGTACTAACATTACATTTCAGTTTCACCTCTGTCATGCTTTTGTAACTTTGCTATTGGTATTCCACATCATAACATCTTGGACAAAAGAGAAGAACTAGGTATCCCAGAGGACTTCACGGTCAGAGAAGGAAGACACATCACGGAAGATACGTCATCTGAGTTATATGAACCAGGAGTGGTGCTATGGGAAATGCAGAGGAGTGGAGGGAAGTGAGAGAAAATGGAGTGCAGTCGATGCAGGGAAACTGAGTGGAATGCAGGGTCGGGAAACAAACTGGACTGGAGAGGAGATAAATGTATTAGAAAGGACTGGAGGGGAACAGAGTGGAATGGATGAAAGGGAAATGGAGTTGAGTGGAGGAAAATAATACTGGGTGGACTGGTGGGCAATGAAATGGAGTGGAGAGGAAGAAAATTAGATGGACTGGACTAGAGGGAAATTAAATGAGGTGGGGAGGAGGGAAATGAAACAGAGTGCAGTTGATAAGGAAAAATGATATGAAGAGGAGTTGAGGGAAATGAAAAAAAATGCAGTGGCATGAAATGAAATTGAGAGGAGTTGAAAATAAAATCGTGTGGAGTGAAAGATGCAGAGATTGCACCTCCCCAAACCGTAGTGGACCCTCTCCCTTGCTGCAGTCAAACACGGAGAGCCAACTCAAGAGGAGAGGAGGAATGACAGCAGGTCCCAGCTAGGAGACGCAGGCGACCCCCACCCCAACCTACCTCGGTTCCCCAGGTGTCTCGACATAATAGGTTTGACGCCCTGAAACCGGAGGGAGAGGTGAGTGAGGATAAGGTGGGAAGACTGCCTCCAAGTGTGTCTAAGGTGAGGATGACATCTCCACGCTTAAAGACTGCCTCCTCCAAAAAATGAAGGAGGGTGATAGTCGTAGGTGACTCCCTCCTGAGAAGAACAGAGGGCCCAATATGTCGGCCTGACCCTACCCGTAGGGAGGTGTGCTGCCTCCCTGGGGCCAGGGTCAGGGATATTTCTTGAAAACTTCCTGGTCTGATCCGCCCCTCTGATTACCATCCTTTATTGATAGTTCAGACTGGCAGTGATGAGGTCGCTGACAGAAGCCTGAGGGCTATAAAAAATGATTTTAGGGGACTGGGGAGGTTAGTTGATGGTACAGGCATACAAGCAGTATTTGCCTGTATTCCTAAAGTGGCAGGGAAGGACAGTGCAATGACCAGGAAAACCCATTGCATAAACACATGGCTAAGAGGGTGGTGCAAATGCAAGAATCTCGGGTTCATTGATCATGGGGAGGTCTAGTCGGCACCTAGCATGAGGTCTGCAGATGGGTATCCCCTGTCTCAAAGGGGGAAATGGATCCTTGCCCAGGAGCAGGCGGGACTTGTAGAGAGGTCTTTAAACTAGATATGAAACGGGAAGGGGATAAAACCAGGCCTGCTAGAGATGAGCCTGGGGGAGCGATAATGGGATTAAGGGTGAGGTGAGAACCCCAGCTAAAGTGTGTCTATACCAATGCATGCAGCATGGGCAACAAACAAGAAGAGTTAGAAGCCATTGTGCGGCAGGCTAGGTATGACCTTGTCACGGAGTTACCTAGATAGATCTGTGCCCGTGACAGGGGGGCAATAGGCTTGTGGGCCCCCCTCCCCCCTGGCTTCCCAAGAAAAAACGAAGCGGCGGCAACAATCTAAGAAGGAGAACTTATTTTACTAACTATGATGTTGGGATGCAAGATGACACAATACAATACAATCTAATTGGGAGTAAGGATAATAAACCAAATGAAATGAGGGAGAGAGCGAAAGAGCGATAGAGAGGGAGAGAGAGAGAGAGTGAGAGAGTTTCCGAAACCGAAAGCCTTACTTGATGAAGGCGCCCGGCTTGGAAAGCACACCCACTCCTCTCCCGGCAGCAAGCGAAAGTGAAGAAGCACCGCGCGCAACCAGATGACGTATCTTCCGTGATGTGTCTTCCTTCTCTGACCATGAGGTCCTCTGGGATACGTAGTTCTTCTCTTTTGTCCATGATGTTATGATGTGGAATACCAATAGCAAAGTTACAAAACCATGACATTCCACCCCTTATTCTACGTCATTATACCATGCATAATACATATACATAGAACTACTGACTGCACTCCCCCAACATCAAATTCCCTTGTGGTACACTTTGAACATCCCCATCTTTCTGCACCACGCACCAAGTGGACGCAGGTTCCTGGGCAAAAACAGTTCCACGGAGAGGTCTGCCCTTTCCAGAGGCTGGAAGGACCCAAACTGCTTTTCCCAACATGCTCTTTACATGTACTACAGGGACCTTATCTCCATCTACAGTATGTAGGGAGCTGGAATGGGTAGGACCATCATGACTGATAGATCCCCTGGTGTTGACCAACCAGGTGGCTTCTGCCAGATGCTTCTCCCAGTGCTTAAATGTTCCACCACCCATTGCTTTCAGCATAGTTTTTAACAACCCATTGCATCGTTCAATCTTACCAGAAGCTGGTGCATGATAGGGGATATGATAAATCCATTCAATGCCATGTTCTTTGGCCCAAGTATTTATAAGAGAATTTTTAAAATGAGACCCATTATCTGATTCAATTCTTTCTGGGGTGCCATGTTGCCACAGAACCTGTTTCTCCAGACCTAAGATGGTGTTTCTGGCGGTAGCATGGGGTACTACATATGTTTCAAGCCACCCAGTGGTCGCTTCCACCTTGGTGAGCACATAACGCTTACCATTGCAGGATCGTGGCAAGGTGATATAGTCAATCTGCCACGCCTCCCCATATTTATACTTTTGCCATCGCACTTCCTCCCAGAGAGGTTTCATTCTCTTGGCTTGTTTAATTATGGCGCATGTTTCACAGTCATGAATAACTTGTGCAATAGTGTCCATAGTTAAGTCCACCCCTCGGTCTCTAGCCCACTTATGTGTTGCATCTCTCCCTTGATGGCCCGAGGTCTCATGGACCCACCGAGCTAGAAATAATTCACCCTTGTTCTGCCAGTCCAAGTCTATTTGAGCCACCTCAATTTTGGCAGCCTGATCTACTGATGGTTATTTTTCTGTTCTTCCGTAGCCCGACTCTTGGGCACATGAGTATCTTCATGACGCACCATTACAACCATATTCTTTATTTGGGCAGCAATGTCTTTCCACAGTTCAGCAGACCAAATAGGTTTACCCCTCCTTTGCCAGTTATTTTGCTCCCACTGCTGTAACCACCCCCATAAGACATTCGCCACCATCCATGAATCAGTACAAAGATAAAGCACTGGCCACCCCTCCCGTTCAGCGACATCTAAGGATAGTTGAACAGCCTTGACCTCTGCAAATTGGCTTGATTCTCCTTTTCCTTCAGTGGCCTCTGCAACTTGTCGCACGGGGCTCCACACAGCAGCTTTCCATCTGCGATACTTCCCCACAATACGACATGATCCATCTGTGAACAGGGCATATTTCTTTTCATTTCCTGGTAGTTCATTGTATGGTGGGGCCTCTTTGGCACGTGATACCTCTTCTCCTGGTGATGTTTCAAACTTTTTACCTTCAGGCCAGTCCATGATCACCTCTAAGATTCCTGGACGACTGAAGTTCCCCATTCAAGCTCGTTGTGTAATCAGTGCAATCCACTTGCTCCAAGTGGCATCAGTAGCATGATGGGTGGAGGGAATCTTTCCTTTAAACATCCAGTTCAGCACTGGCAGTCGAGGTGCCAGGAGGAGCTGTGTCTCAGTACTGACTACTTCGGAAGCAGCCCTAACCCCCTCATACGCGGCTAAGATTTCCTTCTCAGTTGGGGTGTAGCGCTATTCAGACCCCCTGTATGCTCGACTCCAGAATCCCAGGGGTCGGCCTCGGGTCTCCCCTGAGGTTCTTTGCCACAAGCTCCAGGTGGAACCTTTCTCTCCAGCAGCAGTGTAGAGGATGTTCTTTACATCCTGTCCCGTCTGTACTGGCCCCGGGCCACGGCACGGGCTATCTCCTCTTTGATCTGCTCAAAAGCCTGCTGCTCTTCAGGACCCCATGTAAAATCATTCTTCTTCCGTGTCACCTGATACAGGGGGATTACAATAAGGCTATAGTTTGGAATATGCATCCTCTAAAAGCCCACTACACCCAGAAAAGATTGTGTCTCTTTCTTACTAATGGGCGGAAACATGGCAGTGATTTTGTCAACCACATCTGCTGGGATGTGACGACGTTCAACTTGCCACTTTATACCTAGGAACTGAATCTCCTGGGCAGGTCCTTTCACTTTGCTTCGCTTAATAGCAAAACCAGCTTGCAGAAGAATTTGGATTATTTGCTCACCTTTCTTAAAAACATCTTCTGCTGTATCGCCCCACACAACAATATCATCAATGTATTGCAGATGCTCAGGAGCACTGCCCTGTTCCAATACAGTTTGGATTAACCCGTGGCAAATGGTTGGGCTGTGTTTCCACCCCTGGGGCAAACGGTTCCAAGTATACTGAATGCCCCTCCAGGAGAAGGCAAACTGTGGCCTGCACTCTGTGGCCAGAGGAATGGAAAAGAAGGCATTAGCGATGTCAGTGGTGGCATACCACTTGGCTGCTTTTGACTCCAATTCATATTGGAGTTCTAGCATGTCCGGCACAGCGGCACTCTGCGGGGGTGTGACTTCATTCAGGCCACGGTAGTCTACCGTCAGCCTCCATTCTCCACTGGCTTTACGCACTGGCCATATGGGGCTGTTAAAAGGTGAATGGGTTCTGCTGATCACTCCTTGACTCTCGAGTTGACGAATCAGCTTATGAATGGGGAGCAAGGAATCCCTGTTGGTTCGATACTGCCGCCTGTGCACTGCTTTTGTGGCAATTGGTACCTGCTGCTCTTTTACTTGCAGCAACCCCACAGCAGACGGATCTTCTGACAGGCCAGGCAGAACAGATAGCTGCTTAATGTTGTCTGTATCTACAGCAGCTATTCCGAAGGCCCATCGATACCCCTTAGGGTCCTTGAAATGCCCCCTTCTGAGGTAATCAATATGCAGTATGCATGGAGCCCCTGGGCCAGTCACAATAGGGTGTTTTTGCCAGTCTTTAGCAGCGAGGCTTATTTTGGCCTCCAGCACAGTCAGTTCTTGAGAACCCCCAGTCACTCCAGAAATATGGACTGATTCTGTCCCTCCATGACTCGAGGGCATTAGAGTGCACTGTGCACCGGTATCCACCAATGCCTTATATTTCTGTGGTTCTGATGTGCCAGGCCATCGGATCCACACAGTCCAATAAACTCTGTTATCCCTCTCCCTCCCCTGACTGAGGGCAGGGCCCCTCTCTTCATTACCTGTGGTAACTGGAGCAACTACACTGGTGGTTGTTCTGTTCTGTAATTCTCTCACGCGTGCTCGCAGTGCGGGAGTATCTTGATCGTGCCACTTCCTCATATCTTCTCCATGGTCACGGAGATAACGCCACAAGGCAACACGCGAAGCCGTCCTGTTGTTGTTTCTCACTCGAGCAGGAAAGCGTTTGCCTTCAATAGCTGAAATTTTTGATGTTACAGGTGAGGAGGGGGATCCATCTTCTTTAATTAATTGGATTTTCATTAGTTTGATAAGCTCTTTCATTAGGCCCCTTTGCTTATCTTGATCGTCATCAAACGTTTCCGATACTATTACGGGTCCTACGGGTTCATCACGATTAATCAATAGGGACATCTGCTCTTCTACGTCACCCAGTCTGTTTGCTAACTCTGTGACGGCTGAAATGGAAACGTGAGATGGGGGTAGATGTTGTTCATAGTTTTGGAGTGTAAGAATCAATTCGAAGACTAGGGGTCTTCTCTGTTGGTCCTCGTATCTGTGGAATGTGGCTACTAGTGTGGGGGCGTATCTGTCTGGTGCTGCTCTCGTAAGTTTTTGCCATATTTCAGGTGTTGTCCTCACTCTCTCCAGATCATGGTTTTGGCGTGGATCATTAGGAACAAAATTAGACTCATATAACATTTCCACCAGGGCTATTTCCCTCAAGTACTGGATACCTTTCTCAAATGTATTCCATGTTTTCATTGCTGGCTGCAGAAGTTCTTTGTAGGGATACCTTTCCTTCACAGCTATTAACATTCAGTCCCAGAGGGTTGCGGCTTCATCCAAACATCTACTAATTGCTCTGTCGATGGATTTGTCTCTGGCAATGTCCCCTAGTTGGCGGGCTTCATTACCATCTAGAGACAAGCTACTGGCCCCACTATCCCAACAACGAAGCAACCAGGTGACAAGAGTTTCATTCGGGCGTCGTTCAAATTCCTTTCTTGAGCTTAGGATCTCAGACATCTTGAGAGGTCGACGAACAGTAATAGAGATCTCCTCTTCATCGCTGTCCTCTTCGTGCCTCTTAGTTTTTGCTTTTGCTTTTCTTGGTTCTGAGGAAGTCCCCTCACCTGGATCTTCCTCTACCACCTCCTCCTCCACTTCTTCTTCTTCTTCTTCTTCCTTTTTTCGCTCTAGACGCGAGGACACCCGCTTCCATTTCTTGCCTTCTACAGGGGCTACTGACACTGTTACTGGTGTCTGCTGTGACTGATCAGGTCTGACTTGGAGATTTCCCCCTTCGTCTTGCACCTCCGCTCGGAAACTGTCTCTCTCCAGAACAGTACTATACAGGGCGCGGTAGGCACAAGCCAAGCCCCAGATGAGCCGTGCCTCCTTTGATCTATCTAAGCCGCACTGCCCCTGACTCAAATGCTGGCTCAGTTTCTCGGGATCCCACAGATGTTCAAGAGTGAAATCCCATGACAGTGAGGGTCCCCACGCTTCTAAGATTCTTCCTAAACCTTTCCATATTCCTTGCCAGTCATCGTTCTCTGGTCTTGGAGGAGGCTCCTTCCACTTAGCACGAATGAAGAGGAATACCTTCAAAGATATCGATAATATGCACAAAAATATGAGCACTGACTCGGTATTCAAAAAACGTTCAACAAACTGAGAGGGAAGCCTGGAAACTGGTTCGAAGGTCTCAAAATTCAAATTATACAACACTGCATAAAGCCACCAGGCAGGTGCCTCTATCAGGGCCCTTACATGGTTGTATATGAATACAACTCCACAGCAAGACATGAAGAGGTTAATTATAGACCGGTAACTGGCAAGGAACATGATAGCTTTTAATCCCTTATACAGTGCTCTGACAATAAGAAGCAACCTCATAGTTGGTAACTGCTAACGTAAGGGGTGGGGGGGTGAAGAGAAGGAGAAACAAGAAAACAAACGGGAACCACTCGGTACAGTGTCTGGAGTTTGGCGGACTGCCCAGGCTACAATCTAATCTATGAAGGTCACACCAACACCAGCAATGCTTTGTAGTCTCACAGTCTGGCTTAACGAAATCCTTTTTTTCTTACTAACGTTAAAGCTTCAGATGAATCCTGCCCGCATTCTCCACCAAAAATTTGTCACGGAGTTACCTAGATAGATCTGTGCCCGTGACAGGGGGGCAATAGGCTTGCGGGCCCCCGTCCCCCCTGGCTTCCCAAGAAAAAACGAAGCGGCGGCAACAATCTAAGAAGGAGAACTTATTTTACTAACTATGATGTTGGGATGCAAGATGACACAATACAATACAATCTAATTGGGAGTAAGGATAATAAACCAAATGAAATGAGGGAGAGAGCGAAAGAGCAATAGAGAGGGAGAGAGAGAGAGAGTGAGAGAGTTTCAGAAACCGAAAGCCCTACTTGATGAAGGCGCACGGCTTGGAAAGCACACCCACTCCTCTCCCTGGCAGCAAGCGAAAGTGAAAAAAAAACCGCGCGCAACCAGATGACGTATATTCCATGATGTTTCTTTTTTCTCTGACCGTGAGGTCCTCTGGGATACGTAGTTCTTCTCTTTTGTCCATGATGTTATGATGTGGAATACCAATAGCGAAGTTACAAAACCATGACAGACCTAGTTGCCATTACTGAAACGAGGTGGAACCACGCCCATGACTGGAGTGCTGCAATGGATGGCTACAAACTCTTCAGGAAGGATAGGCAAGGAAGGAGGGGCGGTGGCGTGGCTCTCTATGTTAAAGAGTGCTTTGAGGTTACTGAACTTATGACTGGGGATGCACATGCAGGACAACCAGGGGATCAGGCCTAGCCTGAATGGGTTCACGAAGGGCACGTCCTGCTTGACCAACCTGATCTCCTTCTATGATCCAGTGACGTGTCTGGTGGATGAGGGAAAGGCTGTTGATGTAGTCTACCTAGACTTCAGCAAAGCCTTTGGCACTGTCTGCACAGTATTCTCCTGCAGAAGCTGGCAGTCCGTGGCTTGGACAGGTACACTCTTGGCTGGGTAAGGAACTGGCTCAAGGGCCGGGCCCAGAGAGTGGTGGAGAATGGAGTTAAATCCAGCTGGCAACCGGTCATGAGTGGTGTTCCCCAGGGGTAGGTGCTGAGGCCTGTCCTGTTTAATATCTTTATTGATGACCTGGATGAGGGCATTGAGTGCAGCCTCAGTAAGTTTGCAGATGACACCAAGCTGGCTGGAAGTGCTGACCTGCCTGCGGGTAGCGAGGCCCTACAGAAGGATCTGGACAGGCTGGATGTCTGGGCTCTAGCCAATGGGATGGGATTCAACAAGACCAAATGCCGGGTCTATCAGTTTGGCCACAATAACCCCAGGCAACGCTACAGGCTTGGGGCAGAGTGGCTGGAAGAATGTGTAGAGGAAATGGACCAGGGGGTGTTGATTGACGCTAAACCAGTCGATTGATCGAGGCCCTGGAGCATGTCCAGAGGAGGACAACAAAGCTGGTGAGGAGTCTGGAGCACAGGCCTTATGAGGAGCGGCTGAAGGAGCTGGGATTGTTCAGTCTAGAGAAGGGGAGGCTCAGGGGAGACCTTAATGCTCTCTATAACTACCTGAAGGGAGGCTGTAGTGAGCTGGGGGTCAGCCTCTTCTCTCGTGTGTCTAGTGATAGGACTAGAGGGAATGGCTTCAAGCTGTGCCAGGGAAGATTCAGGCTGGACGTTAGGAAATACTACTTCTTGGAAAGGGTGGTCAGGCACTGGAATGGGATGCCCAGAGAGGTGGTGGAGTCACCGAGCCTAGTGGTTTCCAAAGAGCGTTTGGAGGTTGTGTTGAGGGACATGATTTAGCAAGAACCATTGGTGAAGGGCGAACGAATGGTTGGACTGGATGACCCTGTGGGTCTTTTCCAACCTTAGTGTTTATATGATTCTATGAAATGAAATGGAGTGTGTGGAAATGAAATGGAGTGAAAGGGAATGAAATGGAGTGGAGTGAAAGGAAATGAGACGAGTTTTGTGGAGAGCAATGAAAGGGAGAGGAGGGAATTGTCGGGAAACGAAAAGGAGTGGAGCAGTGGGAAAAGCAGTATAGTGGAGAGGTGTAAAGGGAAATGGAGTTGAGTCGAGGGAAAATATATGGAGTGGGGTGGGGGGAAATGAAATGGTATGGAGTGGAGGGAAATGAAATGGAATGGAGTGGAGCATCGAGAAATGAAAAGGAGTTGTTTTGTAAGAAATGCAGAGGAGTGGAGGGGATTGAGACAAAATATAGTGCAGTGGAATGCAGGGAAATGAATTGGAGTAAAGTGAAGAAAAATGAGATGGAGTGGAAAGCAGGGTCAGGAAATGTAATGGAGTGGAGTGGAGGGAAGTGCATTAGAAAGGACAGAAGGGGAACAGAGTGAAGTGGAGTAAAGGGAAATGGACTTGAGTTGAGGGAAATAAAACTCAGTGGACTGGTAAGCAATGAAATGGAGTGGGGTGGAAGAAAATTAGATGGAGTGGAATAGAGGGAAATTAAATGAGGTGGGGAGGAAGGAAATGAAATGGACAGGACTGGAATGGAGTGAAATGAAAGAGAGTGGAGAGGAGAGTAATGAAACAGTTGCTAAAGAAAAATGATATGGAATGGAATTGAAGGAAATGAAATAAAATGCAGTGGCAAGAAATGAAATGGAGAGGAGTTGAGGAAAATAAAATTAAGTGGTGTGGAATGAAGTGAAATGGAGTTAAGGGACATGAAATGGAGTGGTGTGAAGGGAAATGAAACGGAGTGAAAGGAAAAAAAAACTGAGAGGAGTTGAGTGGCGAGAAATGAAATGGGGAGGAATGAATAGGCAGGAAATGAAAAATAGTGGAATGGTGGGTAATGCAACATAGTAGTAGGGAGAGAACAGAAATGGAGTGGAGTAAAGTGGAGTTGAGGGAAACTATACGAAGTGGAGTGGAGGGAAATGAAACAGAGTGCAGTTGATAAAGAAAAATGTGTCATGGTTTTGTAACTTTGCTATTGGTATTCCACAACATAACATCATGGACAAAAGAGAAGAACTACGAATCCCAGAGGACCTCACGGTCAGAGAAGAAAGATATATCATGGACGATACGTCATCTGGTTGCGCACAGTCTTTCTTCACTTTCGATTGCTGCCGGGAGAGGAGTGGGTGTGCTTTCCAAGCCGGGCGCCTTCATCAAGTAAGGCTTTCGGTTTTGGAAACTCTCTCACTATCTCTCTCTCTCTCTCTCTATCGCTCTTTCGCTCTCTCTCATTTCATTTGATTTATTTTCCTTACTCCCAATTAGATTGTATTATATCGTGTCATCTTGCATTCCAGCATCATAGTGAGTAAAATAAGTTCTCCTTCTTAGATTGTTGCCACTACTCCGTTTTTTCTTGGGAAGCCGGGGGGGGAGGGGTCCTGCAAGCCTACAGCCCCCCTGCCAGTGGCACAGATCAAGATACTCCCGTACTGCGAGCACGCGTGAGAGAATTACAGAACAGAACAACCACCAGTGTAGTTGCTCCAGTTACCACAGGTAATGAAGAGAGGGGCCCTGCCCTCAGTCAGGGGAGGGAGAGGGATAACAGAGTTTATTGGACTGTGTGGATCCGATGGCCTGGCACATCAGAACCACAGAAATATAAGGCATTGGTGGATACCGGTGCACAGTGCACTCTAATGCCCGCGAATCATGAAGGGACAGAATCAGTCCATATTTCTGGAGTGACTGGGGGTTCTCAAGAACTGACTGTGTTGGAGGCCAAAATAAGCCTCGCTGCTAAAGACTGGCAAAAACACCCTATTGTGACTGGCCCAGGGGCTCCATGCATACTGCATATTGATTACCTCAGAAGGGGGCATTTCAAGGATCCTAAGGGGTATCGATGGGCCTTCGGAATAGCTGCTGTAGATACAGACAACATTAAGCAGCTATCTGTTTTGCCTGGCCAGTCAGAAGATCTGTCTGCTGTGGGGTTGCTGCAAGTAAACGAGCAGCAGGGACCAATTGCCACAAAAGCAGCGCACAGACGGCGGTATTGAACCAACAGGGATTCCTTGCTCCCCATTCATAAGCTGATTCGTCAACTCGAGAGTCAAGGAGTGATCGGCAGAACCCATTCACCTTTTAACAGCCCCATATGGCCAGTGCGTAAAGCCAGTGGAGAATGGAGGCTGACGGTAGACTACCGTGGCCTGAATGAAGTCACACCCCCGCAGAGTGCCGCTGTGCCGGACATGCTAGAACTCCAATATGAATTGGAGTCAAAAGCAGCCAAGTGGTATGCCACCACTGACATCACTAATGCCTTCTTTTCCATTCCTCTGGCCACAGAGTGCAGGCCGCAATTTGCCTTCACCTGGACGGGCGTTCACTATACTTGGAACCGTTTGCCCCAGGGGTTGAAACACAGCCCAACCATTTGCCATGGGTTAATCCAAACTGTATTGGAACAGGGCAGTGCTCCTGAGCATCTGCAATACATTGATGATATTGTTGTGTGGGGCGATACAGCAGAAGATGTTTTTAAGAAAGGTGAGCAAATAATCCAAATTCTTCTGCAAGCTGGTTTTGCTATTAAGCGAAGCAAAGTGAAAGGACCTGCCCAGGAGATTCAGTTCCTAGGTATAAAGTGGCAAGTTGAACGTCGTCACATCCCAGCGGATGTGGTGGACAAAATCACTGCCATGTCTCCTCCCACTAATAAGAAAGAGACACAGTCTTTTCTGGGTGTAGTGGGCTTTTGGAGAATGCATGTTCCAAACCATAGCCTTATTGTAAGCCCCTTTTATCAGGTGACGCGGAAGAAGAATGATTTTACATGGGGTCCTGAACAGCAGCAGGCTTTTGAGCAGATCAAAGAGGAGATAGCCCGTGCCGTGGCCCGGGGCCAGTACAGACGGGACAGGATGTAAAGAACATCCTCTACACTGCTGCTGGAGAGAAAGGTCCCACCTAGAGATTGTGGCAAGGAACCTCAGGGAGATTTGAGGCCGACCCCTGGGATTCTGGAGTTGAACATACAGGGGGTTCTGAATAGTGCTATACTCCAATTGAAAAGGAGATCTTAGCTGTGTCTGGAGGGGGTTAGGGCTGCTTCCGAAGTAGTCGGTACTGAGACGCAGCTCCTCCTGGCACCTCGACTGCCAGTGCTGAACTGGATGTTTAAAGGAAAGATTCCCTCCACCCATTATGCTGCTGATGCCACTTGGAGCCAGTGGATTGCACTGATTACACAACGAGCTCGAATGGGGAACCTCAGTCGGCCAGGAATCTTAGAGGTGATCATGGACTGGCCTGAAGGTAAAAAGTTTGAAACATCACCAGGAGAAGAAGTGTCACGTGCCAAAGAGGCCCCACCATACAATGAACTACCAGAAAATGAAAAGGAATATGCCCTGTTCACAGATGGATCGTGTCGTATTGTGGGGAAGTATCGCAGATGGAGAGCTGCCGTGTGGAGCCTCATGCGACAAGTTGCAGAGGCCACTGAAGGAAAAGGAGAATCAAGCCAATTTGCAGAGGTCAAGGCTGTCCAACTAGCCTTAGATGTCGCTGAACGGGAGGGGTGGCCAGTGCTTTATCTTTATACTGATTCATGGATGGTGGCGAATGCCTTATGGGGGTGGTTACAGCAGTGGGAACAAAATAACTGGCAAAGGAGGGGTAAACCTGTTTAGGCTGCTGAACTGTGGAAAGACATTGCTGCCCAAATAAAGAATATGGTTGTAATGGTGCGTCATGAAGATACTCATGTGCCCAAGAGTCGGGCTACGGAAGAACAGAAAAATAACCATCAGTAGATCAGGCTGCCAAAATTGAGGTGGCTCAAATAGACTTGAACTGGCAGAACAAGGGTGAATTATTTCTAGCTCGGTGGGCCCATGAGACCTCGGGCCATCAAGGGAGAGATGCAACATATAAGTGGGCTAGAGACCGAGGGGTGGACTTAACTATGGATGCTATTGCACAAGTTATTCATGACTGTGAAACATGCGCCATAATTAAACAAGCCAAGCGGATGAAACCTCTCTGGGAGGAAGGGCGATGGCAAAAGTATAAATATGGGGAGGCGTGGCAGATTGACTATATCACTTTGCCACGATCTTGCAATGGTAAGCGTTATGTGCTCACCAAGGTGGAAGCGACCACTGGGTGGCTTGAAACATATGTAGTACCCCATGCTACCGCCAGAAACACCATCTTAGGTCTGGAGAAACAGGTTCTGTGGCAACATGGCACCCCAGAAAGAATTGCATCAGATAATGGGAGTCATTTCAAACATTCTCTTATAAATACTTGGGCCAAAGGACATGCCATTGAATGGATTTATCATATTCCCTATCATGCACCAGGTTCTGATAAGACTGAACGATGCAATGGGTTGTTAAAAACTATGCTGAAAGCAATGGGCGGTGGAACATTTAAGCACTGGGAGAAGCATCTGGCAGAAGCCACCTGGTTGGTAAACACCAGGGGATCTATCAATCGTGATGGTCCTACTCAATCCAGCTCCCTACATACTGTAGATGGAGATAAGGTCCCTGTAGTACATGTAAAGAGCATGTTGGGAATAGCAGTTTGGGTCCTTCCAGCCTCTGGAAAGGGCAGACCTCTCCGTGGAACTGTTTTTGCACAGGGACCTGGGTCCACTTGGTGGGTGATGCAGAAAGATGGGGATGTTCAATGTGTACCACAAGGGAATTTGATGTTGGGGGAGTGCAGTCAGTAGTTCTATGTATATACATTAAGCATGATATAATGACGTAGAATAAGGGGTGGAATGTCATGATTTTGTAACTTTGCTATTGGTATTCCACATCATAACATCATGGACAAAAGAGAAGAACTACGTATCCCAGAGGACCTCATGGTCAGAGAAGGAAGACACATCACGGAAGATACGTCATCTGGTTGCGCGTGGTCTTTTTTCACTTTCGCTTGCTGCCAGGAGAGGAGTGGGTGTGCTTTCCAAGCCGGGCGCCTTCATCACGTAGGGCTTTCGGTTTCGGAAACTCTCTCTCTCACTCTCTCTCTCTCTCTCTCTCTATCGCTCTTTCGCTCTCTCTCATTTCATTTGATTTATTATCCTTACTCCCAATTAGATTGTATTAGATCATGTCATCTTGCATTCCAACAACGTAGTTAGTAAAATAAGTTCTCCTTCTTAGATCGTTGCCGCTGCTCCGATTTTTTCTCAGGAAGCCGGGGGGAGGGGGCCCTCAAGCCTACTGCCCCCCTGTCACGGGCACAGATCTATCCAGGTAACTCCGTGACAAAATGATATGGAGTGGAGTTGAGGGAAATGAAAAGAAAATGAAGTGGCCGGAAATGAAATGGAGAGGAGTTGAGTTAAACAAAATGAAGAGTTTTGGAGTGAAACGGAGTGGAGTGAATGGAAATGAAATGGAGTGGAGTGGAGGGTGTTTAAACAGAGTGCATTTGATAAAGAAAAATGATATGGAGTGGAGTTGAGGGAAATGAAAGAAACATGCAGTGGCAGGAAATGAAATGGAGAGGAGTTGAGGAAAACAAAATGAAGAGTTTTGGAGTGAAACGGAGTGGAGTGAAGGGAAATATAGTGGATGGACAGAGACGAAATTTCTTGGAGCTATTTAAAATGGTGTGGAGTGGAGGGAAATCATATGGAGTGGAGTGGAAGAAAGTAAGATTTTGTGGACTAGAGGAACATTAAATGAAATGGAGTGGAGGAAAATTGAATGGATAGGAGGGAAATGAAGTGGACTGTAGTGGGGAGAGGAGGGAAATGATTTGGAGAGGACTGGAGGGAAATGAAACAGAATGGAGTTGATGGAGGGATATTATATGGAGTGGAGTGGAGAAAAACTGAACCGAGTGGTGGGAAATGAAATAGAGCAAAGTGGAAATAAATAAAATGGAGAGGAGTGGAGGGAAAAGCAATTGAATAGAGTGGTGGGAAATGAAATGGAGTGGAGTTGAGGGTAATGAAATTCAGTGGAGTTTAGTGGAGAGAAATGAAACAGAGAGGTGTTGAAAGAAGGGAAATGATATGGAGTGGAGCTGAGGGACATTAAATGGAATGGAGTGGCGGGAAATTAATGGAGTGGGGTGGAGGAAAATAAAATGAAGAGGAGTGGAGGGAAATGAAATGGAGTGGTTGGAAAAAAAAAGGAGCGAAGTGGAAGAAAAAATGGATAGGAGTGGAGGTAAATGGATTGGAATGGAGAGGAGGGAAATCAAGTCGCGTGCAGTGGAGCAATAAGAAATGAAAAGGAGTGGTATTGTGGGAAATGCAGAGGAGAGGTGGGGAGTGAGAGAAAACGGAGTGGAGTGGAGTCCAGGGAAATGGAGTGGAGTGGACTGTAGGAAAATGGAATGGACTGGAGTGGGGGGAAATGAAACTGAGAGGAGTTGAATGAAGGGAAACGATATGGCGTGGAGTTGAAGGAAATGAAATGGAATGGGGTGGAGGAGAATAAAATTAAGGAGTGGAGGGAAATGAAATGGAATAGAGTGGAGGGAAATGAGACGGTGTGCAGTGGATCATCGGGGAATGAAAAGGAGTGGTATGGGAAATGCAGAGGAGTGGAGGGGAGTGAGAGTAAATGGAGTGCAGTGGAGTGCAGTGAAATGGAGTGGAGTGAAATGCATTAGAATTGTCTGGAGGGGAACAGATTCGAGTGGAGCAAAGGGTAATGGAGTGGAGTGGAGGGAAATAAAACTGAGTGGACTGGTGGGCAAGGAAATGGAGTAGGGTGGAAGAAAATTAGATGGACTGGACTAGAGGGAAATTAAATGAGGTGGGGAGGTGGGAAACGAAATGGAGAGGACTGGAGTGGAGGGAAATGAAATAAAAAGCAGTGGCTGGAAATGAAATGGAGAGCAGTTGAGGAAAATAAATTGGAGTGTTAGGAAATTAAATGGAGTAGAGGGGAACGAAATGAAGTTGAGTTGAGTGGAAGAAAATGAAATGGAGTGAAGTGGTATGAAATGAAATGGTGACGATGGATAGAAATGAAATTGATTGGAGCTATCTAAAATGGAGTGGAGTGGAGAGGAGAGGGGAGAAATGAAACAGAGTGGAGTTGAAGGAGGGAAATGATATGGAGTGGAGTGGGGAAAAATTGAACAGAGTGATGGGAAATGAAATGGAGTGGAGTGGAAGGAAATGAAGTAAAATGAAATAGAGTTAAATGAAATGGAGCAGAGTGGAGGAAAATAAAATGGAGAGGAATGGAGGGGAATGAAACGGAATGGAGTATAGTGGAAGATAATAAAATGGAGAGGAGTGGAAGGAAATTAAATGGAATGGTATGGTGGGAAATGAAATGGAGTGGAGGGAAATGAAATTTAGTGAAGTGGAGGGAAATGTAACAGAGGTGTTGAAAGAAGGGAAACGATATGGAGTAAAGTTGAGGAAATGAAATGGAATGGAGTGAAAGGAAATTAAATGGAGTGGGGTGGAAAAAAATAAAATGAAGAAGAGCGGAGAGAAAAGAAATTGAGTGGTTGGAAAAAAATGGAGCGAAGTGGAAGAAGAAATGGGTAGGAGTGGAGGGAAATGATATGGAATAGAGTTGAGGGAATTGAAATGGCGTGCAGTGGAGAATTGGGAAATGAAAAGGAGTAGCGTTGTGGGAAATGCAGACAAGTGGGGGAGAGTTAGAGAAAATGGAGTGCAGTGGAGTGCAGGGAAATGGAGTGGAGGAAAATGAGATGGAGTGGAAAGGAAAAAAAATAGAGAAGACTTGAGTGGAGAAATGAAATGGATGCATTAGATGCATTAATGCAAATGCATTAGTTTGACCTATACCTATAGCACAATTTCTTCGGATGATGTGCAAGTTAGGTGGAACGATCTCCCTTGCACCAGTGTGTACGCGCGTCACCAATAAACACATGCCTGCTCTATATCCTTACTGGCTATAGGGTCTGATTTCCGCACGTCACTCTCCACTCTATTTTATTTCCCTTAGCTCCACTGCATTTCATTTTTTTTCCACACCACTTCACTCCATTGCCCTGAACTCCACTGTACTCCATTTTCAATCACTCCCCTCCACTCCTCTTCATTTCCCACAACACCACTCCTTTTCGTTTTCTGATGCTCAACTGCACACCATTTCATTTCCCTCCACTCTATTTCATTTCCTCCACTCTTATCCATTTTTTCCTTCCACTTAGCTCCATTTCATTTCTCTAAACTCCTCTTCATTTTTATTTTCCTGCCAATCCATTCCATTCCATTTACCTCAACTCCATTTCATTTCCCACCACAACATTCCATTTAATTTCCTTCCACTCCTCTCCATTTTATTTTCCTCCACTTAGTGCCATTCCATTTCCCACCACTCGGCTCCATTTCATTTCCCACCTCTCCATTCAATTGCTTGTCCCTCCACTCCTCTCAATTTTATTTATTTCCACTTCACTCCATTTCCCACCACTCCGTTCAATTTTTCTCCACTCCATATCATTTCCCTCCATCAAGTCCAATCTTTCATTTCCTCCCAGTTCTCTCCAAATCATTTCTTTCCTCTCCACTCCACTCCATTTCCCTCCTATCCATTTCATTTTCCTCCACTCCATTTCCTTTTGTTTCCCTCTAGTCCACTTCATCTTACATTCTTGCACTCCATTTCATTTCCCGCCTCTCCACTCCATTTCATTTCCCTCCACTTAAATCCACTTCATTTCTTTTCCCTCTGCTCAATTTCATTTCCAAACACTCCATTTCATTTCACTCCACACTTCATTTTATTTTTCCTCAACTCCTCTCCATTTCATTTCCTGCCACTGCATTTTATTTCATTTCCCTCAACTCCACTCCATATCATTTTTCTTTATCAACTCCACTCCATTTCACTCCCCTCCATTCTCTTTTCATCCACTTTGCTCTATTCATTTAACACTACTCCATTTTATTTCATTTTCCACCACTCCGCTCTATTTCATTTCCCTCCACTCAACTCCACTTCATTTCTTTACCCTCTACTCCATTTCATTTCCCTCCCCTGATTTTTGTTTCCTACAACTCCATTCCATTCCATTTCATTTCCCTCCTCTCCTCTCCATTTTTTTTCCTGCAGTCCTCTCCATTTCAGTTCCAATCACTTCATTCAGTTTCATTTCCCTCCACTCCATTTCACTACCTTCTGCTCCACTCCATATCATTTTCCTCCACTCCACCTCATTTAATGGTCCTCTAGTCCTCTTCATATTACTTTCTTCACCCTTCACCTTTTCTTTGACCACCACTGTACTCCATTTTATTTCCCACCACTCCACTCCACTGTTCCCCTCCAGTCCTTTCTAATTCATTTCCCACCACTCCACTCTTCTTCATATCCCGACCCTGCTTTCCACTCCATATCATTTCCCTCCAATCCACTCCACTCAATTTACCTCAACTCCTTTTCTTTTCCCAGCACTACATTCAACTCCATTTCATTTGTGTTTGCTCCACTCAGTTTCTGTTACTAATTACCCATTTCATTTTCCTTTACTCCACCTCATTTATTTTTTCTCTTAAACACTCCATCTTACTTTCTTCAACACCACTCCATTTCCCACCACTCCATTCCGTTTCATTTTCCTCCACTACACTCTATTTCCTTCCATTCCACTCCATTCCAATTGTTTCCTCTCTAGTCCATTTTTCTCCTCTCCTCTCCACTTCATTTGCCACCACTCCATTTCATTTCATTTCCCACAACTCCATTCCATTTCCCATTTCTCCACTCCATATCATTTCCCTCTTGTCCACTCCACACAGTTTTATTTTCCTCCTCTCTGCTCCATTCCATTTCTTACCACGGCATTCCATTTCAGTTCCATTCACTGTACTCTATTTCATTTCCAACCACTGCATTTTATTTCCCTCCACTCTTCTTCATTTTATTTTTCCCCTCCACTCAATTTCATTTACTGCCACTCCATTCCATTTCATTTCCCTCAACTCCACTACATATTATTTCCCTTCTTTTTTACTCCACTCTTTTTCATTTCCCTCCAGTCCACTTTTCTTCATTTTATTTCTCTCCATTCCATTCCAATCATAACTTTACTCAACTCCACTCCATGTACTTTCCCAGCTTTTTATGCCTTTTCCTTTCTCTCCACTTCAATCCAGTCCATTTCATTTCCTTCCACTCCATTCTACTCCATTTCCTGACAGTCCAATTCCCTCCACTCCACTGCATTTCATTTCCATCCACTCAGCTCCACTCCACTCCATTTCATTACCCTTCACTGCACTCAACACGATTTCATTTCCCTCCACTGCACTCTGCTCCACTACTTTTCATTTCTCGCATCTGCACCCCACTCCATTTTTTCCCTCCAGTGCACTCCAATGCACTTCTCACCACTCCTCTCCATTTCACTTCCTTCCCCTCGACTCCAGTTCATTTCACTTCCTTCCCCTCGACTCCAGTTCATTTCACTTCCTTCCTGTCATGGTTTTATGATTTTTGGTTATCAGTATTCCACATCACAACATCATGCTGTGTACTCGGAGTTAAAGAGCAAATGCTTTATTTCCTGATACTTGTCTGGAAGAGAAGAAGAACTGCGGTTCCCAAGAGCCCTTTCGAGTACTGTTATCATTCCTGCTCAAGGGAACAGATATAAGGGCGCAGGTCATCTGACTCACTCCTCTTCTCGTCTTTGTTGGATCAGCTCGCTACTGCTGCGCCCGACTGCACGCAAGGCTTCAGTATTAGTGTAAGGCCTTTGGCTTTCAGACAATCTTCCCCTCCGTGCGTCCAGACCTGGGGCCCCCAGTACAGGAATAACATGGAGCTCTTGCAGTGGGTCCAGAGGAGGGCCACTAAGATGATCAGAGGGCTGGAACACCTCTCCTATGAGGAAAGGTTGAGGGAACTGGGCTTGTTCAGTTTAGAGAAAAGAAGGCTCCAGGGAGACCTCGTTGTGGCCTTCCAGTACTTGAAGGGAGCATATAAACAGGAAGGGGAGCAGCTGTTTACAAGGGTGGATAGTGATAGGACAAGGGGGAATGGTTTTGAACTGGGACAGGGGAGGTTTAGGTTGGATATTAGGAAGATTTTCACACAGAGGATGGTGACACACTGGGACAGGTTGCCCAAGGAGGTTGTGGATGCCCCATCCCTGGAGCCATTCAAGGCCAGGCTGGATGTGGCTCTGGGCAGCCTGGTCTAGTGGTTGGCAATCCTGCCCATAGCAGGGGGTTTGAAACTCGATGATCATTGTGGTCCTTTTCAACCCAGGCCATTCTATGATTCTATGATCTCTTCTAACCCCCACATTGTCCTAATGCCATCTTGTTACTATCCCGTTGTTCTATTGTCCTCTGCTAATTTGTTTTGGTAAACTATCTCTAACTCTTGTTTATCCTTGAATTTTGCATACCCTTTCTTACTGAAACTTTCCCACTCTTAACCACCCCATTTCATTTCCTATCACTCTACTCCACTCCATTTCCCTCCACTCCACTCAGTATAATTTCTCACCACTCCATTTCACTTCTCTCCACTCTATCTCACTCCATTTCGTCCCTCAACTCCACTCCATTTCTCTTCCCTCCACTCCACCCTATTTCATTTCCCTGTACTCCACTCCGCTCCACTTCATATCCCTCCACTCTACCCCGCTCCATTTCACTTCCCTCAACTCCACTCCACTTGACTCCTAATCATATCCAACCACTCCACTCTTCTCCATTTCATTTTCCACCTCTCCCCTCCACTCCATTTCTTTCCACTCCACTCCACTCTACTCCACTCCACTTCCCTCTACTTTTCTCCACTCCATTTCATTTCCTTCCACTCAACTCATCTTCACCCCATTTTCATACACTCTACTCCATTTCATTTCTGTACACTCCACTCCAGTCCATTTCCCTTAAATCCTCTCCACTCTACTGTATTTTCCACCACACCACTTCTTTTAATTTCCCAATGCTCCACTCCAATACATTTCATTGCCCTCTACTCCATTCCATTTCATTTTCCTCCACTCCACTCCATTCCACTCCACTCCACTCCATTTCATTTTCCCCTGCTCCACTCAGTTCCACTCCATTTCAATTTTCTCCACTCCACTCTACTCCATTTCATACCCTCTACTCAACTCTGCTCCGGTACATTTCATTTCCCTCAAATCCACTCTGTTCCATTTTATTTCCTTCCACTCCACCCTACTCTATTTCATTTCCCCCTACACCACTCCACTCCACTCTTTTTATTTCCAATTCACTCCACTCCACTCAACTCCATTTCATTTATTTCTAGTGTTCTCCACTCCATCCCATTTCAATCCACTCCACTCCGCTCCACTGTAGTTCACTTCATTTTGGTCAAATCCACACTACTCAACTCCATTTCATTTCTCTCCACTCCATTTCATTTCCCTCAACTCAGCTCCACCCCAAATAATTTCCCTCCACTCCACTCCACTTCAATCCATTTCATTTCATTCCAGTCCACAATACTGCATTTCATTTCTCTCAAGTCCACTACACTTCATATCATTTCCAATCACCCCACTCTATTCCGTTTATTTCCTTCTACTCCTCTCCACTCTATTTCATTTCCCTCCAAATGAGTCCACTCCACTCCATTTCAATTTCCTCCACTCCACTCAATTCCATTTTATTTCCCTCACCTCAGCTCCTCTCCATTGCATTTCCCTCCACTCAACTCAACTCCACTGCACTCCACTCAAATACATTTCCCTCCATTAGACTCCACTTCTCCCCATTTCATTTCCCTCCAATCCACTCCATTTCGTTTCCCTCTACTCCACTCCAGTGCATTTCATTTACCGCCACTTCATTTCATTTCTTTCCTCTCCCCTCCACGCCATTTCATTTCTCTCCACTCTACTCCACTCCATTTCCATCCTCTCAATACCACTCCATTTCATTTCCCTCCACTGCACTCCACTCCATTTCATTTCCCTCCACTCCATTCCATTTCATTTCTTTCAACTCCACTCCACTCAACTCCAGTTAATTTCCCTCACCTCCACTCTAGTCTAGTTTATTTCCCTCCACTTCTCTCCACACTGCTCCACTTCATTTTCGACCACTCCACTCTTCACCGTTTCATGCCTCTCAACTCCAAATCACCCCATTTCATTACCCTCCACTCTACTCCAATCCATTTAATTTCATTCCACTCCAGTTAGCTCCTGTACATTTCCCTCCTCTCCACTCTCCTCCTCTTTATTTCCCTTCACTCCAATCCACTCTGCTCCTCTTCATTTTCGACCATTACACTCTACTTTATTTCATGTGTCTCAATTCAATCCACTCCACCCCGTTTTATTTCCCTCTACTCCACTCCATCCCATATTGTTTCCCTCCACTGCAGTCCAATCAATTTAATTTTTCAGCACTCTACTCCATTTTATTACCCAGCACTCGACTCCATTTCATTTCCCTCAACAGAGCTCCAATCCAGTTCATTTTCTTGCACTCCACTCCTCTCCACTCCATTGCCCTCTTCTCCAGTCCAATCCACTCAATTTCATTTCCCTCACGTCCACTCCCCTCAACTCTATTTAATTACCCTCCACTCCTCTCCATTTCATTTCCCTCAACTCCACTCCACCCCATTTCGTTTCCCTTCAGTAAACTCAATCCCATTTTTTTCCCTCTACTCCACTAAATTTCAGTTCCCAACACTTCACTTAAATCCACTGCATTTCACTTCCCTAATTCCACTTCTCTGAACTCCATTTTATTTCCCTCCACTCCCCCTCACTTCATTTCACTTCCATCCACTCCACTCAATCCCATTTTATTTCCCTCCACTCAACTGCAATGCGCTCCATTTCATTTCCGTCCACTCCACTTCATTTCATTTCTCTCCACTCTACTCTATTCAGTTTCATTTCCCTCCACTCCACTCAACTCCATTTCATTTCTTTCCACTCCACTCCACTCCTCTCCATGCCAGTTCATTTGCCTCCACTCAGTTCCACTCCACACAATTTCCCTCCAATCCATTTCCCTCCATTTCATTTCCGTCCACTCCAATCCATTCATTTTCCCTCAACTCCAGTCCACTCCACTCCATTTAATTTCCCTCTACTGCACTCCACTCAGCACCACCCAATTTCATTTCCATCCACATTTCTCCAATCAGCTCTACCCAATTTCATTGCCCTCCATTCCATTACATTTCATTTCCCTGCACTCCACTCCTCTCCAGTCCACTCCACTCCATTTCATTTCACTCCACGCCACTCCAATTCATTTCATTTCTTTCCACTTAACGTATCTCTGTTTCCCTCCACTCTACTCCACTCTATTTCATCTTCCTCAACTGCACTCCACAATATTTCATCTCCCTCCACTCCACTCCACTCCACTCCATTTCATTTCCCTCCACTCCACTCAATTCCCCTCCAATTCCTTTTACTTTAATTCCACTCAATTCCACTTACCTCCACTCCACTCCACTCGAATTCATATTCCTCCACTCCACTCCATTTAATTTCCCTCCAGTCTACTCCATTTTAACCCATATTCCTCCATTCCACTCTTCTCCATTTCATTTCCCTCCACATCTCTCCACACCACTTCACTTCTCTCCTGTCCTCTCCATTTCATATACCTACACTCCTCTCCACTCCGTTTCCCTCTACTCCACTCCACTTCTCTCCACTTCATTTCCCTCCACTGCACTCAACTGCACTACATTTCATTTCCCTCCACTCCACTCTTCTCTTGCTGCAGAGACCAGCTTCAGAGCAGGTAAGACTGCGCTGGATAAGGGTCCTAAAGCAAAAAGGCTCACCAAAAAGCTCATTTTAGAGTTTTTTTTTTGTAGCTAGCAAAAGCACTGTACCAGTGCTGGGGGGGCTGGCAGCTTGTGGGCGGGCTGCTAAGCCAGCAGGGGTGGAGCTGGTGCAATCACAGTATAGTGTAAACACCATCCTCACATGTGAAACGGTCATTGCTGCCGGAAACTACGGCCCATCTCGCTACAGGACACAACACATTACAGCGATGGCAGATTGATTATATAGGCCCCCTTCCTCGATCTGAGGGGGCCAGATATGCCCTAACTTGTGTCGATACAGCGAGTGGATTGATGCAAGCCTATCCTGTAGAAAAGGCAAACCAAGCCTATACCATCAAAGCTCTAACTAGAATGATGGCATCATACAGGACTCCTGAGGTCACTGAGAGTGATCAAGGTACACATTTCACAGGTGCAACTGTGCAGAAGTGGGTTGAAGAAAATAACATCAAATGACAGTTTCACCTGCCCTACAGTCGAATGGGAGCAGGCCTAATAGAAAGATACAATGCGATCCTGAAGGCTGCTCTGAAGGCAGATTCACAGTCCTTGCAGGGGTGGACCAAGAGGCTTTATGAAACCCCGCGAGACTAGAATGAGAGACCAAGAGATGGCAGACCCAGTGCTTTAAGAATGTTGCAGACAACTTGGGCCTCCCCGCTTAGGATACAAATTACAAGCAAGGACACCTCACTCAAGCCACAAGTTGGCACCATGAATAATCTTCTGCTCCCTGCCCCTGATGACCTAGAGCCCGGGAGACACAAGGTAAAATGGCCTTGGAAGGTGCAAGCAGGACCAAAATGCTGTGGTCTCGTTGCACCTTGGGGGAGATTGTTAGAGGTTGGGGGATCAGTAAACCCTTCAGTAATCGGTGCATGGCCAGCAGAGGTAGTAGTTGACACCCCTGTTTTCATTGCAAAGGGGACATTAATCATGTCCATGTGGCAAATTAGAACCCCCCCTTTGGTACCTGATATAGAAATTCAGCCACAGATATCAGGCAAAAGGGTGTGGTATCGAAGGCCAGGACGTGCCCTGATGCAGGTGGAGGTGTTGACTCAAGACCGAAATACAGTCTGCATCTTACCGTGAATGGCAGACCTACCCCTCCTCGTACCTATTAAACATCTGTTTTACTCCCCTTTATGTTATAAGTTCACAGGATGGCCGGCAGGAGCAACATCACTCAAACACATCCATGAGGAAACATTGTGACACCCTGTGATGCACTGTTGAACTTTTGGGAACTGGTGAGCATGAATCAGAAGCGCTACTGGTCCTTGAAGAAGATACGCCTCGAGAAAGAACATCAAGTACTGGCCCAACAGAACAGTGGAAAAGACTGCCACTGATAGCCTTTACTGTCTTGACATTCTATATTGCGGCGGGTGTTGTGCATGCATCACAATGTGCATTGTGTCTTGGGCCACTAGGTTGTGGGGGCTCACCTCCTACCTGCTCAGTCATTGGTTCATGCTGTGAAGGGGTGGAGTGTAGTGGAATTCCAAGGTCACAGCCTGAACCAATGGGTGGGCTACATGAATGTGCGGGTATCTGGAGCAGGGGGGGCAGTTTGGAGCCACCCCTTCCGTCTCCTCAATATTTCCTGTGCAGTCTGAGTCTGCGCGGGTCCCCCTTTTGCCCCGCCCTTCTCTCTGGTGGTGCGATGGTACGAACGGGGGGGGGTCACATTCCTCAGCTTGTCCCTTTCTCCACACTGTTACCGGGAGGGGTGAGATAATTCCTTTTTGATATCTTTTCCTCCACTGCCTATTTCTCAAATAAAGAATCTGTCATCCCCTTTGCATGTTCTACAATTCCCATCCATTTCATTTCCTTCCACTGCACTTTACTCCATCTCCCTCTGCTCTACTCCACTCCATTTCATTTTCCTCCACTTCACTCAACTCCATTTCTTTTTCTTCCTCTCCACTCTTTGCCAGTTCATTTGTCTCCACTCGACTCCACTTCACACCATTCCCCTCCAATCCATTCCACTCCAATTCATTTTCATCCATTTCACTCAACTCCATTTCATTTCCCTCCACTGCACTCCACTCTGCGCCACTCTATTTGATTTCCAACCACATTGCTTCACTCCACTCCACCCCATTTCATTTCCCTCCACTCCACTCAACTCCATATCTAGCCCTTCCACTCCACTCCACTTCATGCCAGTTTATTTGCCTCCAATCAATTGCACTCCACACCATTTCCCTCCAATCCATTCCACTCCATTTCATTTCCATCCGCTACACTGCACTCAATTTAATTTCTCTCCACTCCAATACACTTTCGTCCATTTCACTTCCCTCCAGTTCACTGCATTCCACTCCTCCCAATTTCATTTCCTTCCACTTCACTCAACTCAGCACTACCAAATTTCATTTCCATCCTCATTGCTCCACTCAGCTCTACCTTATTTCATTTCCCTCCACTTTACACCAGACCGCCCCATTTCAATTCCGTCCACTCCATTCCGTTTCATTTTTTTCTACAACGCTCTGCACCATTTCATTTCCCTCCAGTCCAATCCACTCAATTTCCCTCAACTCAACTCCACTCCAGTCCACTCATTTTCATTTCCTTCCACTCCACTCCAATCCTTCTCATTTCCTTCCACTTAACGTATCTTTTTCCCTCCACTCTACTGCACTCCATTTCATTTTCCTCAACTGCACTCCACAGTATTTCATTTCCTTCCACTCCACTCTGTTTTTTTTCCCTCCACTCTACTGTACTCCACACCATTGCCCTCACCTTCACTCCAATCCATTTCATTTCCTTCCACTCCAATTTACTCCATCTCCCTCCACTCTACTCCACTTCATTTCATTTTCCTCAACTGCATTCCACAATATTTCATCTCCCTCCATTCCAATCCACTCCACCCCATTTCATTTCCCTCTACTCTACTCCACTCCATTTCATTTCCCTCCACTCCACACAACTCCATTTCTTTTCCTTCCACTCCACTCCATGACAGTCCATTTGCCTCCACTCAGGAACACCTCCAGGGACGGGGCATCCACAACCTCTCTGGGCAGCCTGTTCCAGCACCTCATCACTCTCCTGGTAAAGAACTTCCCCCTAACATCCAACCTAAATCTTCCCTCTTTCAATTTAAAACCATTTCCCCTTGTCCTGCTGTTATCTACCCTTTCAAAGAGTTTACTCCCTTCCTGTTTATAGGCTCCCTTCAGGTACTGAAAGGCTGCAATGTGGCCACCCCGCAGACTTCTCTTCTTCAGGCTGAATAAGCCCAGCTCTCTCAGCCTGTCTTCGTAGGGGAGGTGCTCCAACCCCCTGATCATCTTAGTGGCCCTCCTCTGGACCCTCTCCAACAACTCTCTGTCTTTCTTGTACTGGGGGCTCCATACCTGGACACAGTACTCCAGATGGGGCCTCACAAGAGCAGAGTAGAAAGGGACAATCACCTCCCTGTCCCTGCTGGCCACCCCTCTCATGATGGAGCCCAGGATACCATTCGCTTTCCGAGCTGCAGGAGCACACTGCTGGCTCATGTTAAGTTTGTCATCCATCAGGACCCCCAGGTCCTTCTCTGCTAGAGCTGCTTTCAAGGACTGTTCCTTCCAGTCTGTATAGATGCCTGGGGTTCCTCCAGCCCAAGTGCAAAACCTTGCACTTTGCCATGTTGAACCTCGGTTCTATGTCCTGGTGGAGGCCAGTAACGAGCAGCGTCCCCCAGGAGTCTGTCTTGGGACCGGTGCTCTTTAACATCTTTATCAGTGACATCAACGACGGAATTGAGTGCACTCTCTCCCTTGATGCAGTCGAGCAGAGAGAGCCAACTTGAGAGAAGAGGAGGAATGGCAGCAGGTCCCAGCTCAGAGATGCAGGCGACCCCCACCCTGACCTACCTTGGTACCCCAGGAGGTGCCTCTATGTAATAGGTTTGATGCCCTGAAATCAGAGGGAAAGGTGAGTGAGGATAAGGTGGGAGGACTGTCTCCAAGTGTGTCTAAGGTGAGGAGGTCAGCTCCATGCTTGAAGACTGCCTCCTTCAGAAAAGAAAGGAGGATGATAATCATAGGTGACTCCCTCCTGAGAGTAACAGAGGGCCCAATATGTCACCCTGACCCTACCCGTAGGGAGGTGTGCTGCCTCCCTGGGGCCTGGGTCAGGGATATTTCTTGAAAACTTCCTGGTCTGATCCGTCCCTCTGATTACAATCCGTTATTGATAGTTCAGACTGGCAGTGATGAGGTCGCTGACAGAAGCCTGAGGGCTATAAAAAATGATTTTAGGGGGCTGGGGAGGTTAGTTGATGGAGCAGGCATGCAAGAAGTATTTGCCTGTATTCCTAAAGTGGCAGGGAAGGACAGTGCAATGACCAGGAAAACCCATTGCATAAACACATGGCTGAGAGGCTGGTGCAAATGCAAGAATTTCGAGTTCTTTGATCATGGGGCTATCACCTGTCTCAAAGGGGGAAATGGATCCTTGCCCAGGAGCTGGCGGGACTTGTAGAGAGGACTTTAAACTGGATATTAAGGGGGAAGGGGAAAAAACCAGGCCTGTGAGAGATGAGCCTGGGGGAGCGGTAATAGGATTAAGGGTGAGGCAAGGGGCTCAGCTGAAGTGTGTCTATACCAATGCACACAGCATGGGCAACAAACAATAAGAGTTGGAAGCCATTGTGTGGCAGGCAAGCTATGACCTAGTTGCCATTACAGAAACATGGTGGGACCGCTCCCGTGACTGGAGTGCTGCGATGGAAGGCTACAAACTCTTCAGGAAGGATAGGCAAGGAAGGAGGGGCGGTGGCGTGGCTCTCTATGTTAAAGAGTGCTTTGAGGTTACTGAACTTATGACTGGGGATAATAAGGTTGAATCCTTATGGGTTAAGATCAGGGGAAGAGCTGACAAGGCAGACATCCTGGTGGGAGTCTGTTGTATACCGCCAAACCAGGATGAAGAGACAGATGAGGTGTTCTATGACCAACTGGCCGAAGCTGCACGTTCGCCAGCCCTTGTTCTCATGGGGGACTTCAACTTCCTCAACATATGCTGGGAATACAACATAGTGCAAAAGAAGCAATTTAGGAGGTTTCTGGAATGTATGGAAAATAACTTCTTGATGCAGCTGGTGAGAGAACCTATGAGAGGAGCTGCCCCGTTAGACCTGCTGTTCACAAACAGAGAAGGTCTGGTGGGAGACGTGGAGGTCGGGGGCTGTCATGGACAGAGTGAGCACAACATGGTAGAGTTCTCGATTCTTGGTGGAGTCAGGAGGGGGAACAGCAAAACTGCTACCTTGGACTTCCGGAGGGCAGACTTTGAATTGTTCAGGAGACTAGTAGGGGGAGTCCCCTGGGATTCAGTCTTAGAGAGTAAAGGGGCCCAAGATGGCTGGTCGCTCTTCAAGAAAGAAGTCTTAAAGACGCAGGAGCAGGCTGTCCCCCTGAGCCGCAAAATGAGCTGGTGCGGAAGAAGAACAGCGTAGATTAATAGGTAGCTATTCTTGAGGCTCCAGGAGAAAAAGAGAATCTACCTCCTGTGGAAGAAGGGACGGGCAACTCAGAAAGAGTACAAAGAAGTTGTTAAGATGTGCAGGGGAAAAATCAGAAAGGCAAAAGCCCAGCTGGAACTCAACCTGGCCCCTGGGGTAAAAAAGAACAAGAAACTCTTTTACAAGTATATCAACAGTAAGAGGAGGACCAAGGAGAATCTCCCATCTTTACTGAATGAGGCTGGGAATGTGACCACTGAGGATAAGGAAAAGGCAGATGTTCTGAATGTCTTCTTTACATCTGTCTTTAAATGTCAGACCAGTTATCCTCAGGGTACTCCACTCTCTGACCTGGTAGTCTTCGCTGGGGAGCAGACAAAACCCCACATGATTCAGGAGGATACAGTCAAAGACATGCTACTCCAAAAGGACAGCCACAAATCCATGGGGCCAGATGAGATTCACCCATGACGTCTGAGGGAACTAGCGGAGGTGATAGCTGAGCTGCTTTCCATCATCGATCAGTGCTCCTTGTTGACTGGTGAGGTCCCAGAAGACTGGAGGCTTGCCAATGTGACTCCCATCTACAAGAAGGGCTGCAGGGAGGATCCGGGGAACTATAGGCCTGTTAGCCTGACCTTGGTGCCAGGGAAGATTATGGAGCAGATTGTCTTGAGGGAGATCACGTGGCACATGCAGGACAACCGGGGGATCAGGCCTAGCCAGCATGGATTCATGAACGGCAGGTCCTGCTTGACCAGCCAGATCTCCTTCTATGATCCAGTGACACGTCTGGTGGATGAGGGAAAGGCTGTTGATGTAGTCTACCTAGACTTCAGCAAAGCCTTTGGCACTGTCTGCACAGTATTCTCCTGCAGAAGCTGGCAGCCCATGGCTTGGACAGGTACACTCTTGGCTGGGTAAGGAACTGGCTCAAGGGCTGGGCCCAGAGAGTGGTAGTGAGTGGAGTTAAATCCAGCTGGCAACTGGTCATGAGTGGTATTCCCCAGGGGTCAGTGCTGGGGCCTGTCCTGTTTAATATCTTTATTGATGACCTGCATGAGGGCATTGAGTGTAGCCTCAGTAAGTTTGCAGATGACACCAAGCTGGCTGGAAGTGCTGACCTGCCTGCGGGTAGCGAGGCCTTACAGAGGGATCTGGACAGGCTGGATGTCTGGGCTGAAGCCAATGGGATGGGATTCAACAAGACCAAATGCCGGGTCCTGTACTTTGGCCACAATAACCCCAGGCAACGCTACAGGCTTGGGGCAGAGTGGCTGGAAGACTGTGTAGAGGAAATGGACCAGGGGGTGTGTCACACTCCAATTTATAGGAGGGAGAGGAGGTTCTTTGAAATATGTATGCCCGGCGTGAGATTAAGAAACAACGGTTCAAATGTTGGTCCGACCAGTTTATTACAAATGTTAATAAGGGAGATGAAGAAAGGGGAGGACAAACACTATTAAGGATTGGGGTGATGGGGAAGGGAAGGCGAGCGATAGAAAAGATAGAAAGAGGCAAGAATTGCGTAAAGCGGGGATAGTCACCACCAGGATCCAGCAGCAGTCCCGTTGCACGATGTTCCGACGGTCCGGGGCCGAAGGGCAGGAGCAGCGAGGCCGGTCTTGGGCAACGAGAGGGTGCAGGTCAGGGAGGAAGCAGCAGGTCTCAGGTAGCAGGCCCAGGGAAGTCCGTCAGCAAACGGTCCGTAGAGAAGGATCTGAAGGCAGAAAGCTCGTGTCGTGGTGAGAGATCAGCCTTCACGTTGCAGTGAGAGATCAGTCTCCACATAGCCGTGGTTGTTGGACCCTCTTTTATCCTCCATTTTCTGCTGCCTACGGGACATTCCTGGGTGCTTGAGCAAGAGTCCTGTGCATACCTCCTGAGATGGCCATTTTCCTTGAGATAAGTCCACACAAAAAGACCGTTTCCTGGCCATTAGCAGCAGCTTATCTCTCTCTTGATGCCCCTGGCCTTGTCCATCTGTGCTCCTTAGAGGATTTCACGATACTTAGCCAGGACCTGTCCATCAGTGTCCTCAAGACAAAAGATTTCTCTGCCTTTGCCCAGGACTTGCCTGGACTTGTTCCTCAGCAAACTTTGAGTCAATGATATAAAAGAATAATCTCTTACACCACCCCGTGACTCAAAGGTTGCTTAAAAATGGGACACTGGGCATCCATGATGGTGAGAAAAAGATAGCAAGCATAAGGGTAAAGGAGGGAGGGGACAGGGAATGAAATGTTTTATACAATTGTTACAAAAGATTTCTCAGTCTTGGTTACAAACGTTCCCCTGATGTGCTTGACATCCCCCTCAGTAGAGGAGATTACAAAGTACATAGAAGAAACAACACGCTGTATCAGTTGAATAAAACATGGTATCATGCAAGGGACAAACATGAGAGTTACAACAGCACACAATAAATAAAACAAGATGCGTTTTACCCATGGGCCACCTGGGAGCCAGGAAAAGAGATTGAGGTCTGGGCTTTTCCATGTTTGGACGGGAACATGGGCTATTTTCCGTATACCTTGAGCAATTTAACTACTTTACCATTATCATCAATTTTTAGACAGCAAGTAGAATCGTTTAATTTGCCACAGACACCCCCTTCTTCAGCTAGCAGGTAGTCCAGAACAATGCGATGCTGGAGTATTGCCGCCCGCATCTGTGAGGCTTGATCTGCAAGGAGATCAAGGGCATATGCTGTTTCACTAGTAATGATTTCAAGGATGGCTTGTAATCTGATAATACGGTTTAGGTTATAGATGGGCACTCGAGCACCACTAATCCATTCATTGGGGTTCCAGGTAGCTGGCCCGTAGTGTTTGATTATACGTTGAGGGGGCCAGTCATCTTTGCCCCAAGTTTGGCCACTACCACGTGTTAGGGAAGTGTCAATAGACCTCCTGTGTCGGTTCAGATCATCATATACTCTGACACCTAATTCACTGCCATCCTTTCCTGGGAGCAAAAAGAACATCGGGCAGATTACTCCAACATAACATACCCCAGTCCAATTTGCAGGTAGTCGTTTATATGCATAATGACCACAAATCCAGTAATGTCCCTTTAATGCTACTGAGCCATTTTCGAAAGGTCCATTCCATTTGTTGGTTAATTCATTTACATGTTCCTTAGCTTGAAAGTATGTGGTGTTGAGAGGTCCAAAAGGATGTCCTAACACATTGCAGTTCCAGCCATTACCAGTTATACTTTCATCCTTACACCACTTACATTTCCAAGCTCCCGCATCAGGCCTCCATATACATTTCTTCCCTCCAGCTTCAGTAAACAAAGTGTTGTTGGTGGAGGACCAAAAATGAAAAAACCCATGTCTCATTCCCAACTGATAGTACCATCCCCACTGATCATCCCTTATCTGTGGTCCTATTCCACGAGTCCCTTTACGATAAACCCAAGTACAATTGCTAGTCCCAACATAGATACCACCAGGTTGTGTACGATTCAGACAATACATTCCCATAGCAGGATATTGGACTGGCCATGGAGACATATTCTTATCTTCCCAGTGGGTACTGGGGTTAGCTTCACTGTAGTTGCTTGCAAGCCATTTAGGGGCAATAGGGGTGGACACCCAGGGCCAAGTTTCAAGTCCCATGGGTCCTCCACAGACCCAACAATTAGTTAAGTTACAGACATTTGCTACTTGCTCGGCCAGTTGAAAAAAAGAGTTTTTTATACCATTTTCCCCACCCCCAGAGTCTGTAAGGGGATGACTGACTGTTACAGAGGTCACAGCCCAGATTAACAAAAATAACGTTTTACCCGAGTGTTGCATAGATAATCACCAAAACACCAATAATTAAGATCTACTGCTACTGTGTTCAACTAGAGTCCCACGAAAGTCTTCTGTAAAACAAAACAAAACATCGACTTGCCCTCTTGGGCTTTGTTAATATGGTTAAAATGAGGGAATAATCCAGCGAGCGTTAATCTTATATTCCTTTTCCCGGGCGTCCTTGGCCCTCCAAGTATATTTGTTAAGAGATTCCATTAGAGTCAGGGGTACTGGCCCTACATGAGGCAAGTCGACCAACACAGGTTGGCGAGGGAAATAAGAGGGTTTTTCTAACTTATCTGGATTAAGAGTAATTGGGAGAAGTGGCGGGGCCTTGGGGCAGAAAGCGTTGAATCGAGGACAGCCATTAATTCCCCAGCGATCATTTACCCTTCTGACCGCATCAGAGGTGCGGGTGGACCAATTGGTTTTTTCCGGTTTCAGAAATTTCTTAAGGAGGCCATTGGATCGTTCCACAACGCCATTAGCCTGCGGGTAGTAGGGGGTGTGAAAGATCCAATGAATGCCTTCCTCTCTGGCCCATTCTTGAACTACCCCTGAGCTGAAGTGAGAGCCGTTATCTGATTGGATGGAAGTGGGTTTTGGAAGAATGCTAAACCATTTCTTTAGTGCCTTTACAGTGTTTTCCCCTGTTGCTCGAGGGAAAGATTCAGCCTGAAGTAGGCCAGAGATTATTTCTACACCTACTAGCACATACTGTTTACCTTCAGATTTACGGAAGGGGCCAATGTAATCAATCTGCCATGTTTCCCAAAGGTGCTTTCCCTCCCTTAAATGGAGAGGAGCATCCTGTAAGGGGTGTTGGCCCAGACGGGTGCGGCATAGGTCGCAAGCAGAAATGCAAGTGCGGCACTGTTCCCTGGTAACAGGCCAGCCACGGGCTTGGGTCTCACGGTAGAGATCAAGAGCACCTGTATGCCCTCTTTTTACATGCAACCACTCCACAAGTCTCTCCCAGTTGTCACTGTCCGGTTC